>NW_024581799.1:0-46269 GCF_017639235.1 Corvus kubaryi | reverse complement strand
GCCGCTCCGGGTGCGCGGCGCGGCCCAGTCGCCATGAGCGGCCTGCGGGGCGCGGCGGGGCCGGCGCGGCGGGCATGGCTGTGGGGAGCTGCGGCGCTGCTGGTGCTGGGCGCCCTGCTCGGCACCTGGCGCTGGGCCGGCCGCCGCCGCCGCCGCCTGCAGCGGGTCGGGACGGTGCTCAGGCTCTTCGTGTACCCGGTGAAGTCGTGCCGGGGGGTGTCGGTGCGGCGGGCGCAGGTGACGCCGATGGGGCTGCGCTGCGGGGAGCTGCGGGACAGGTAGGCGGCCCGGGCGGGGGCGCGGAGCTCCGGCCGGGCCCTGGGGCCCCCGCGTGGCTCCGCGGTTTTCAGGTGTTTCCTGAGGGCTGGGAAGGAGCACCTGCCGTGCGGGTGCTGCCGAGCCCAGCGTTAACGCTGTTGGGCACCTTTGTACCCCGTCCCGCCGCAGGTTCTGGCTCGTGATCAGGGAGGACGGGCACATGGTGACAGCTCGCCAGGAGCCGCGGCTCGTCCTTATTTCTGTCAGCTGTGAAGACGGGCACTTGACCTTGGAGGCCGCGGACATGGAGAAGATGTGCGTGCCTGTGAAGCTCCCCGAGAAAAACCCCGTCCGCAACTGCAGGTACTGAAGACGGCTTTTTCTTTCCCCTCTTCCTTCTCTCTCAGAACTGTCTTTCTCATGTGCTTTGCTTTCCAAGATTGTGTGAGGCTTTGCATTTTCTTATGAAGAAATTGGAGTGTAGAAGTTCAGTACTGGTATGTCTTTTCTGTGTGGGTATTTCTCACCATCTGCTTAATGGAGATAGGCTTCAAACCAGAGCCTATACTGACAAGACAAGAAGTGGTGTTAGTAGGTTTAGATTAGCTATTAGGAAGAAATTCATCACTATGTGGGTGGTGAGGCACTGGCATAGGTTGCACACAGGAGATGTGGATGCCCCATCCCTAGAAGTGTTCAAAGTCAGGTTGGATGGGGCTCTGAACACCATGGTCTAGTGGAAGGTGCCCCAGCCTATGTTAGGGGAGTTGTCCTAGGTGGTCTTTAAGGTTGCTTCTATTCCAGACTGTTTTGTAATTCTGTGAAATCCCCTGCCATGTGTTACACAGGAGGCCAGGAATAGCTGTCATAACAAAAGCTCTGCTTTTAAGCTGCTCAGCAGTGGTGAAAACAAATCTCAGTAAAGGATGACACAGTATCAAAGACCATGTGTTACACACCTGCCAAATGAACTGTGATCTTCTGTCTTCACAGAATGTCGTGTTTGCTTATTTGTTTTTACTTCTAGTGTTTTCACTTTTGCTTGCGTGAGCAGTCACATCTCAGAACCTCAGTCATGTGTTTTGGGGTGTCTTGGTCACAACTACTATGTGCATCAGCATTTTTGGATGCACACTGGCCATTCAGAGCTGGTGAGATGTTGGAGTTTAGATTCCCTGACCTCTGTCTTTAGGCATTTAACTGAGGTGCCTCAGTTAAAAGCTTGGTTGCACAAGGCTCACCCTGTGGTCACAGGGGAAAGATGGGCATCCCAGGGACTTAGGGCATTCCCTGTAGGTGCTACCCCAAAGAAGTTTCAGGTGGATGGGTTGCAAACAGCGATTTAGCTGTGTGCTTAGAGTTTTGGTGTATGAGTGCAGGCCTAGTTAGTTTATCCAGGTATTGAAATCCATGCTGGAAAACTGCCAGCAGGAAGTGGAAAACCTTTTTCTCTGCTAAAATGTCAGTTAATATGTAAGTTTCTAAAAGTGTTTGGAAACTGTAAGTGGTATAATGCCCTGCAAAGATACTGTAAGTGTTTGTTCTTTGGATAGCAGAGATGGTTAATGCACCAGCTGCTGTAATTGTAACTAAAACAGTGCTGGCAAGGAACTGAATTTGCTTGCTTTTAGCATTAATCTGTTGCTATGGAAACCCTTGATCAGCATAGCTCAGTATCTCTGTTTATACAGGGCAGGTGCAAGTTCCAAATGGTAGCATTTCTCATGGAGAAATGGAACAGAATGCATAATGCCTATATGTTAGCCAATGACATGCACTGCAAAGCCATGCAGTTTGCAAGATGTCATTTTTCTAAAATTTGCTGTGCCATTAGAAAAATGTTTAAATAGCCTAATACATTTCAGTAATGAAAAGTTGGCTTGGATTTCTCGTATTTTCCAGTTTTAGATCTCAGTGATTTGTTCTTCTGGTCTGTCTTTTTTTTTTCTTTCTTGCCTTCCTTCGGGTGGGTGCTCATGGGAGCTCTTGCCCCATAGGTTGGAGCTAAAGCAGTGCCGTAGTGCCTCTGGCTGCACATGGCTGTGCATGTGCTGATCTTGAAAACTGCAAATTTTATGTGGATATTCAAAAATCCTGTGCTTGGGAGAGTCAAATATAGGACCAAAGCCATTGTATAGGTACATTTTCTTATTGTGTAAATGCTAGAGGGTTTCTAGAGCCCCCTGGCTAAGAAACCTCGTGCTCTTCTTTTGTGCCCTTTGTCATTGTATGTTCTAACACTTAAATTGTGTGATCCATTCCCAGCGATCCCTGTACCACTGAGTGCTTAGGATAGATCTGCTTCCTGAGTGGAAAGCAGTAGTGTTGGAAGCTGTAAGAGCCTTGCCTCTGTTGTCCTGCCAGTCAGAAGGCATGCAGGAACTGTGGGATGGAGGGAGGAAAAAGGCAATTGAATGCTGTCTGGGGCAGTGGCATTTGATCCCAGTCTGTGTCACAGGGTAGACAGGAATGCCAGCAGATGGAGCCGGGATATTGATGCCAGCACCCTAATGATCACTGCCCCAGATGAGTAAAGAAAGGCTCCTAGGAGCTGGGCTCACTCTAGATGAACTGCATGGGCATCCCTATGCTTTAAGCTGCCCAGGATTTGATTGCAGATAGGAAACTGCAGTGCATTTGGGTCAAAATGGCGACTTTGAAGAGTGTAACAAAACTACTCGTGATTGCTGTTAAAGTTTATTGAAAGGTTGAGTCAAGGCTTAGCTTTTCTTGCCAGGAAAGTGTTTCTTGTGTAACATTGTTTCTATCCTACTGGCGGTTGCTTTTTGTGGCCCACAGACTTTATTTCCATTACAAATCTTTAACCTCTCTTAAGATACTGAGCTATTCTGTATGTGAAATCTGAGCTGAAGAGTCTCACTCATCTCTGGATAAATTTTTATAGCACTAAAATCTGAAGGAAAGTTTCCTTAACAGTTAGGGACACTTCTAATTAATAGCATTTGTATGTATCAGTTGTGGTAACTAATCACATTGTTTCAAACTATCATTAATTTTCTGAAATTAGTTACCTTTCAGTTAATTTCTCTGTAGAATTTTTTTGGTATAGCAGTCACATGCAAATGCAAGAGCAGACCCTTTTTTTCCTCAAAGTAGGACAAACAGGTAGGTTTGTTACTGTCACTGATGTGACAGTTCGCTCTGGGCGCATTAACACTGGTTCAGAGCTCATTCTTTCACCAGCTGGTATTGTCTGGTCGTGTCCATGTTCCTTAGCTTTCAAAACACAGTGGCCATGAGGAGATTGCCCACTGGAAATGTTTTGTTTTCTGTATTTTGCTACCACTGTTGAAACATGTTCTTTACCTTCGAATAAGAAGCTTCCTTGAACCTTCATGTGTCCAGCTAACTTGCTGTTGTGTTGTAACTCTCCAGGGTGTTTGGACAGGATATCCAAGGCAGGGACTGTGGTGATGAAGTGGCTCAGTGGATCACCACCTTCCTGAACTCAGAGCCCTGTCGACTGGTGCACTTCGAGCCCTCCATGGTGCCAAGAAAGTCAAAGGACACTATAGCCCTTTTCCGAAACACAGATGAGGTAAATGAATGCTCTTTTTCTCAGAAGTGTGTCCTTTTAACCATTTCTGCCCACCCACCAGAACCTGCCCCTTCCATCATTGATGATTGAGCCCAGTTTAGCAAGGTGTGTAGCTGTGTACTAAAACCATGTGAGTATTCTTTTCTGTGATGAGGTGACTTGCTTAAGTTTTACTTTAAATCTGTTTTAAGCTATTGACCATTCACAGCTAAAGAGTCTGATACTTGAAGAGGAGTTATTACATTGCAGAATACAATACCCTTTTGTGTCTCAGTGAATAGAAAAAAGTTACATCTTTAAAGATGTTTTGATGGTGTAATCTGTGTTGCACAGAAAGACTCCACTCCCTAACTCTTGTTAGGTCTGGGGGTGTACTGATACAAGTTGTTACTTCGTATTTTGTTTAAAGGAATGATGCTCAACCCAGCCTTATAGTTGTAGGCCTAGGAATAACAGAGAAGGTTACAGAGGTTTTATCTCTCTCCTTCTGTGGGAAGAGGCTTGAAGGTATGATTTTAGAGAAATTTAATGCAGGTATGGAAATGAGATGCTGTGCTGTGACATACTTGTGTCAGTTGAGCAACTGCTGCCCTTCTTTTTTCCTGAACAGCTCTCTCAGGTGAAGATGGTTTGAATTGTATCAGATGTAAGGTTTTTAAACAGCTCAAAATTGTGAGTACCTTGCCATAGTGATGTTATTTTCTATAGGGCATCAGTGTCTTGCTTGTTATTGTACAATATTGTATTATTATTCAATTATAGACTTTTATAGATACGCATTTGTTATGTAAGGGCACTGAGACCAATACAAACACAATGTTTTGGCAAAAGGGACATCAGATTAGGAGGGGTGGGTGATGTTCAGAAATTGTAGCAAGAAAAGAGGCAGAATTTTTTGGATCATTATTTCAATACTCGTCATCTTGTGGTTGGAAGGCATGAACAAGAATGGAGTAAGAATAATATAAGAGAAAGGCAGGAGGATTATACACTAAAATTCTTACCAAAATGTCTCTCTTTTTTGTTTTTTCCCCCCACCTCTGTGGAGCTCCACTTCTCAGAGGTTTAGAGGTTTTTGAATACTGTTCATTGGCCTTGTTTGCTAATATGGCCCTCCCACTGCACAGGCATCCCAGACTGATGAGTGGAAAGTTGTAATTGAATACTGCTGTTCTGGGTGTGGAACTCCCTCTGGTGTTGTGATAATGCAATTTGAGCACACAAAAATTGCCATGGTTACTGTAATAGGATAAAGCATGTTGTTTTCCTTGTTAACATATTTTCAGGAAAAGCAAAACCTGAATGGAGCAGCCTAAAAGGCTGCTGTTTCCAACACCTGTCTTTTGCCATGCAGTAACTTTTCTCCCTTGCTCTTTCAGCAACCTTACGATTTGTTGGTGTTTGTTTCTATAGGTTGCCTATCCTGACTGCAGCCCAATCTTGATCATCTCTGAAGCTTCAATGGATGATTTAAATACCAGGCTGGAAAAGAAAGCTAAGATACAGAACTTCAGGCCAAATATTTTTGTGACAGATTGCAGTGCTTTTGAGGAGGTAAAATAACTGTCTGAAATGTCTTTTTGAAGGCTTGGTTGTGTTTCTTTGTAACTTAGTTTCCTTATGTGATGGTGCCTACAAGGGCGAGGAAAGCTGCTAGTCTGTGATTTTTACAACTCAATTCCAGAGGGAGATAAAGCTTCAGCTCACATCAGTGCACATGAAACATTGATGGAGGACACAGGTCTGTGAGTGATTATTTCTCAAATTGAAGAAGTTCCTAAAGCAGGAATAGATTTTTTATCTCCCAAGAGGCTTTGCAATAGAAAGCTTGTGTAAATGAGAAGCAAAACCTTACTTCCACCAAAAATTTCCTTTCTGCAAAACTGTTGATTTACCAGAGGTCACAGATCTAATTATCACCTATACAGTAAGAATAAATTGTTTTAGGTTCAGTGCTTCAGACAAGTGCATGTTGCAGAACAGGATTGATTACTTGTGTGTCTCTCTTTTCAGATGTAATTATTAGTGTGTCCTGAACTGGATAAATGCAGTGGCAGTAGGGTTTTCATTAAAACAGTGCTGTAGTGTAACTGTGCATATTTTGAAGGTGCAAGTAAAGGTGTTCATCTGGAATGGTGCAGCTATTTATGAATGATGGTGCCACTCCTGGAAAAGTGATTGCATGTAGGTGTGTCTAATCTGTGCCTAATGTTTACTTCCCTCAGGACACCTGGGAGGATATTCTTATTGGTGATGTGGAGATGAAAGGGACTGTGTGTTGTGGCAGGTAAACATTTGGGACCTTTATTTTACATAGGAACAAAGAGGTTTATGATAAGAAGCCCTGACTGATTTGGCACTGTCTGTCATTGCAGGTGTATTTTAACCACTGTTAATCCTGACACTGGGGTCATCGACAGGAAGGAGCCCTTGGAAACATTGAAAAGGTTATAAAAATACCACTGTTTGTTAGACTGTGGGAGAGGATTTAGGCTAGACCCCAGCAGATGTTAGACTAGTGTTTTAAAAGTGGTTTGGAGTGTGTGTGGGACATAATAATGCAGTGTAAAGGTCTGTGTATATTGGCTTCCAATCTACTTGAAATTCTATATGGTAAGAAAATTCAGGAAGTTCTCTTCCTTCTTGCAAATTTCACATTCCCTGTCTCTTTCATGCCTGCTATGATGAAAGCTTGGGGTAACAGGTATTTAAGGTATCTAAAGGTCTAACTTTGACTTTTCTTTTTATGAAGATTTTTGTGTATATATTAGACATGAATATGTGAGTACATTCAGGCTTTTTTTTCTCTATTTGAGCTGCTTGGTTCCCTTAATTACAACATTTATTTAACTTTTAGCCTAGTATGATGACCAAGACATCATTATTTGCATGTCCTCTCGTTCATCACTGATATTTTAATGTTTAGATTTTGCTACCACTGATTCTAAAGAAAGGCTTTCTCTCTGCAGTTACCGCTTATGTGACCCCTCTGAGAAACACATCTACAAAACCAGCCCTCTCTTTGGGAAATACTTTGCTGTTAACAAAACCGGAACAATTCAAGTTGGAGACCCTGTGTACAAGATGGTCTGGGAGTGAAAGAGATTTTGATCAGAAGATGCTTTTTCACTTTGATATGCAAATTGTTTTTCCATGTACACAGTCACCAACATAACTTTTTCTTCTTCCTTGCAATATTTTTTGTACTTTTTAAGGTGCAGGAGGTTCTTTGGGGCTGTGAAGTGCCAGTCTTTTCAGATCACGTAATCTACTGGCATACCTGTAGTAACCACATCTGCAGTTTTTCTGGAGGCTGTGGTAGAAGAAACTGGTCCAAGACAGACTTCACAGCGCTACTGTGAGCATCACACCTCCTAAAATTTCACATCAACTGCAGTATCGGAATCCAAAATCACGCACAGCGGTTTGCATCGTATGTTAGATGCATTTAGTGCCTATAAAGAACCACAAAAACAGTCATGCTAAGCACAAAGTATGTTTGTCACAGAGCTGCCTTTACGAATGGTCATGGAATGCAGATGGCAGGGCTCTGCCACTCTCCTTTGGTCCTAATCCTCCCTGGATCCACTCTCCTTTGGTCCTAATCAACTTGCCCTGTCTGTGTTCAGAGGTAGTTTTTAGAAGTGTTTCTTTCCTTGCAGTTGTGTCCTGAAGATTGCTACTGTCTCTTGAGATTGGAGCAGTATTAGAAGGAGGATTGTGAGCTGACAAAATGATACTCTAGTCTGGAGGTGGGGATGCCAGGTAATGATGTGTAAGGCTGTGGGTTTGTTTAGTTTGTGACCTCTGCTTGACAGTTTGAGCAGTCAGTTTTTTCTCCTGTGAAGAATACTGTAACACTGAAGCTGTAGAGTAGTGACGCATTTGCTGACGTAGCAGTAGAATTTCCACTTTGACTAAAGGAACTGGATGTTCACTGTGTCAGAGACTTTGTGCACATTGGAGGGGAAGAAAAGCTGTAGGGAGTGATCTGATGTTGAGCCTGCCCTGTTCAAGCTGCTGTCCAGGCCAATGTTGTAGGGCTCATGCACAGCTCCTCTGTGGCTCAGTGAATCCCTTTGTGTAGAAAGTTAGGCTGCTAAGCAGATGTTTGGGAAGCTGCAGTTTGAGCATGTTAGCATCCTTACTGGTTCTATATTTACATCTCTGGTTACCCCCTGTCCTGCTCCAATCTAACCAAAATGTCAGCCGTTTGTAGGAAGCTGATAATTATATTTCCTACTGCATAAAACAAATAAGGGAGAAAACTAGTTGAATTATGGCAGTGTTATCTTTTCTTTAAATGTTATATGATTATACTTTTTTAAAAAGTGGCCTCCAGGACACAAGCCAGCCATCTTTCGAGTGCTTGTCTGCTTGTTTCTTTTTTATGGATTAATAGATTTGGAAAAAGAGTATTGCCCTAGCCTAAAAGAGGAATCTAATTAAATATGAAGAAGAACAAATATGATCCAATCTGATGTTTAGGTTCTTCATTTTCTGTTTTAAGTAGGAAGGTGGAATTTTGATGCATGCTCACAACTCAGACCTGTAAAACAAAGAGCCATTGAGCTTTGAAAAGGTGCAGGTGAGTGTATGTGGCAAGCCTGAAGCAGTCATGTAGGGGAGTTAGTTTTCTATTATTTGTGAACTCAGAGTTGCTCTGAATGCCATTTTGTCAGCAGGGCGCTCTGTAAGATTAAGTTTTCCTGGGATGACAAGTGCCCAGTTTGAAGTGCATGTTGCTTGTTTGTGTATTGTTATGCCTGATGCAGCAACTAGTGGGAAGAAGTGAGAGAAAAAGCATCTTTGGAAAAGAAAAAGAATTTTGAGGTTCACTCTTAAAAAGCACATGTTGAAGGTTCTTAGTATTAGAAGCTGAAAGCTTGTGGGATTCCTAATGGTATTATTAAGCACAGGGAGCCTGTTGGCCTGCCAAAGCAATTAGTTAAGTGTGTGTCTCTTCATTAAGTTAAAGAAGTGGAAGGAAAAAGAGCTGATTTTTTTGCTTCTGGCCAAACACATTTTTTCCACTACTGTTTCAGCAGCACATCAGCATTTACATAACACAAATAGTGTGGTATAGATCCTGTTGCCTCTCATTAGGCAGCTGTTGATTGGGCTAATTTGGAAATGGGGCTGTCTTTGCAATGAGAAACTGCCAATCTGCATTCCTGTTAGGGAGAGGCCGTAGATCAAAACCCCTGATTTACTCCTGTAAAGCCTCTTAGAAGAATACGGCTGGAATCCTAAAACAGGTGTGCATCTGAGTACAACATGGTTCACAGATGACACTTAAATCAATTATGTGATCAAAGAGGGCCATTTTGTGAAGTTGAGAGCATGAGTTAGAACATTGAACTATCAATATCTTCATATGACTGTTGAATTGCTGTAATTGTAGGAATTGCATTTGATTTTGTTAAAGCCATTTAGAAAATTGACTGAAAACATGTCAGTCATGAACCACTGTTTTTTAAATTGTGTACTTAAAAATGTTAATTGTTTTTTAACTCTAGAGGAAGAAAATGAAAGTATAAACTTCTAATGAATCAAACTTTCTTAAGGTGTAATATTTATTTGTGAATTTTTTTTTTTGTTTTCTGTTTCAGCATTTAATTTTGACTACTGTTCCCAGGATCTCATATCTAGTTAATACTGATGATTGTCTTCTTTAATCCTACCTCTGAGTTCAGGAATATATGTAGCTAACCAGAGGATATTTGTAAGAGAGCAGAACCATCAGATGTAAGTGGTCATCAGACTCAGTTTTGCTACCCTTATGATTAGATGAAAAAGATGTTTACAGACTACCTTTTTTTTCCAGACGTGTATGAAAATAGGGAAAAATGGGTTTAAAAATATGAATGTTTACTCAAGTCTGTGCAAGGTCATGTCTGAGAGTATAATACCAAAACTTTTTTTTACAGCATTTATTGTACCAATAGTTCTTGCAGAAGACTATGTATGAGAATAGCAGTTGTTAAAAGCATAAATTTCTGGGTTGCTTAAGATTTGTGGTGGGTACATTTTCCTCCAAGTCTGCTCTCCCTTCAAAAAACCCAAGAAAGATTCTGCTTCTGCATCCTAAGGAGAAAAACAGCCTTCCAAAGGCATCACTGCTGCTCAATAAGGAGACAAGAGATTCCTGGATCTTGCCTCTGAAAATGGCAAATGTTTCAAAAAGGGCTTCCACAGGGTGTTCATTTCTGGTCTATCCCTAGCCCCTTAAATTGCCTTTTTCTCATTCAAGATCCATGAGAAATTCCCTGTGCTGGGTAGCTGCAGGGCTGAGGGCTACACATGCAAATCTTTCTTTTGGACAAAAGATTCTAAAAAGTGATGCAGGCATAAAGCCTACATGTGTATCAGTCTTCAGCTGGAAGAGAGGCAGTATTCATACCTCACAAATGTTTATATTTTTACATCATCTACATTGTGTTAACAATCTCAGCTTAGAATGTCGCTGTTACTAGTAATTATCTTTGCATTTTACCTGAAGAAATTGGTAAACTCAGTAAGGGTTTCACACACTGGGCCTTTTCTGTAACAAATCTGCTTACTCATCATGACAATAGTTGGATTCTGGAGCCAGAATCTTCACTTGTATTTGCTTTCCTGGTGTGGGACGAGGATATTAACCTACAGATGCAAGCCTGCCAGAGTTCAGGAAGTGTTTGGACAATGCTCTCAGGCACATGGTGTGATTCTTGGGGCTGCCCTTGGCAGGGCCAGGAGCTGGACTTTGGTAATCCTTGAAGGCCCTTTCCAACTACAGATTTTAATTTTCTTAACTTTTCTTTATTGTTGTTTGTTTTCAAGTATCCTCAGTTCATGGGTTGCCTGTGTGCTGTCAGAGCCACTTCTGGGATAGTGCATGGAGAAGGTGCCCCCAGCGGAGAAAGGAGCTGGATACTGCAGTGTGACCGCACCATGTGTGGGAGCACACAGCACTGCTCAGTGTAGGTGAAGCAGGGGTTAGTGCCTCTTGGCTCCCCAGCTGCTAAATACCTGTTTGGGATTGTTAGAACCAGGATGTGAGCAGTCAAGCCTAGCAATGAAGTTTGGATTCAACTTGTGGCACAGGTGTGTGTCATTTGCCACAACAGACTGGCATGAAGCCACGAAGCAAAAAGAGCTGAGGAGGTGCCAGCTACAGTGAAGGGAAGGATGGTGTCAGCATGGCAAGTGACAGTGTTCTTGATCAGGCAGACCAGGGACCAGGAATGGTTGGAAGGGGAAAGGAGATGAGCAAGGCTTAGGTGTGTAGAGGGTGTGTGTTAAGGCTGGAGCTGCACTAGATGGGACTGTGAATGAAGGCAAGGTACTTGGTGGTTGCGTGTTCTCCAGGTGTTTCTGTGCAGATGGACTGCGAATGAGCCCTGGTTGTGGAGTACAATCAAGTCCCAGTATTCAACAATAACCTGGCCTGAGGAATGCCACTCTCCCCTGTGGGCCACAGCTCATCACATTGACTTCAGAAAATCACAGAATGGGTCAGGCTGCAAGGGACCACACTGGGACGTCTGGTCCAACCTCCCTGCTCAAGCAGGGTCATCCCAGAGCACAGGGCACAGGAGTGGGTCCAGGTGGTTCTTGAATATCCCCAGTGAGGGACACTCCACATCCTCTCTGGTGAACCTGTTCCAGTGCACAGTCACCTGCACAGTAAAGAAGAAGTTCTTCATATTTAGGTGGAACTTTTGTGCATCAGTTTCTGCCCGTTGCCTCTTGTCCTATTGCTTGGCACCACTGAGAAGAGCCTGGATCCTTCCTTTTGATACTGACTTTTGGATACTTATGGACACTGATAAAATCAAACCACAGGAAATTGTAGCCTGAGCTAAACATCAGGGGGAGACTATCTTCCACCTTTGTTTGTGCAGAACAAAGACATGGAGCAGCCTGTGGTACATCACACTGAAGAGTTTGGGTGGGAACCTCTCATTTTTCTGACACTCTGTAAAGCTGAAGCACCTCCCCTTTGCCCTTGGACTGTTATGCATGAGACACCAAGGCTGGCTGAAATTCCCCTTTCCTCCAGGAGCAGTATTGTAGAGAATTGTATCTTCTCTAGTACACAGAATTGCTCTGGCAGCTTATCACTGCTTGTTTAACAGGTGACTGTTCTCACTTTCTTTAGGCGCTAGATAATAAGCACAGTGAAATAATTATTGTGCTTCACTGACATGCTAACCCTCATAGCCTCTTTACTGTTGAGTTCCAAAAACCAGCTTCGTTCACTGCTAATTGAGGTTTGTCTTCAAGAGATTATGTAGGATGACAATTCCTCAATCACAGCAGCCACAATTACTTTTACTGGGTCATGGACAGTTATTTTCAGCAGACCTACCTACATCGCTTTGGCATAAGTTAAAAGTGGCAACTGAATCTCTTCATTTTTTCAAGATTTTGCACATAGACATGTAGGACTAAAAAAAGCCAAAACAGATGGGTAAGAGTGCAGTGTCCTCTGGCTGCACGAAACAAAGCAATAGACATTAAGTTCAGACTTGGAAAATACCTTCTCCATCTCTTCACATACCATGGGCTACAGGGCCAGCCTCCTGCGTGCTTTGAAAGCTTTAGGTTTTTGGTAAAAGATCAAAAGCCACTGTGATAGTTGGACTGCAAGAAAATCGTGGGAGACATCAAGAGTACCAACAATGTCCTAGATCCTTTCAAACATAAAGACTTCACTCACTGAAAAATTATGTTCCACTGTGTTTACAGTGGTGCAGTTTGGTGGTCCATATTAACTCCATTCCTTGGGTTTATTTAAGGTAAAGCAGAATATCATCCTTGCAGTTACCTCAAGAAAAGGTAACATGAAGTCTAATTTCCTCAGTTGTCCTTTATTTCTGTTTAATAGACCTCAAGCTGTCCAATGATGGTTTGCCATAGCCTAGGCTGCGTGTTCGCAGAACTAAATCTCTTCCAGTTCATGTTCATGTGCTCAGAAATGTGAGTCACAAACATCCTGATTAGGGGGGCAGGTTACTGTGTAATTAATCCTTGAAGGGAACCAGCAAGACAAATAGATCCATCACTCTAAACTTAGTTGTAAAAAGTCTGGAAAAATACCTCATGGTTTTTGTGGAATTCTCAAAGTATCTGCTCAGCTCTGGAAGTGGTTTTAAGAAAAGGCTGAGTTTACTTGACATGCAAAGGCACACACTGAAGTCCTTCAAAAGCCAATTCAAATAGGAGCAGCTCTTGGGCACTAGGTCTGATGGAGTAGAAGGTCTGTGCTGAACCTTGCTTGCAGACAACCTGTGTGTTACTGCTCTCTAGCTGGAGAAACTGTACTGAGCTGTGCAACCTAAACACCTGTCCAAGTGCTCAGCTGGGATCTCCATCAGAGCAAGACTCTTGTTTTTTTAAGCAGAGGGGCAGTGTTGGCTGTGCGCTCTCAGAGGACCCATTCTGGGAGCGACTGTGCTCAAAGAAGCTGCCAGGCCTTATCAGCCCCTGGGAGGATACTGAAAGCAGATAAAATTTAAACAGCTTGCTGAGAGTTCTGTGGCACTGCTGATAACCTGGCTCAGTTTATCACCTGGGCTCAGGTTTGCCTTGTGGAATCTATCTGGGAAAGCAGTGGCAGCAGTGCTGGAGTCAGTGGTGTGCAGCCATGAAGGGGTAAGTGACATACATACTTATTTTAAGATTGCCAAGAGCAAAATCCATCTGATTTCTTTACTTTGAACATGCAGCTGGAGCTGGGGGAAGTCAGACAGTGCAGCAGACAATGGAAAGCTGCTAAAAAAAAAAAAAATTAGTGTGCTTTTCCCCTTTTTTATTCTGTATGGAACACAGAATGATTTGGGTTTGGAAGGGACTTTAAGATGATCTAGTTCCAACCCCCTGCCATGGACAGGAACAAGTTCCACTAGACCAGAGCTGCATCCAACTGGGCCTTCAACATTTCCAGGGGTGGGACATCCACAGCTTCTCTGGGCATCCTGTGCCAGTGCCTCACCACCTTCACTGTAAGTATTGCACTTACCAGCTGTAGAGAAGCTGGAGTGGTGGGTGGTGTGGCCAGATAGTCTCCTCGCATGGAGAGCAGAAGAGATTACCTCCAGCACTTAGGGAATTTAGAGTGTGTCTGAAGCCTTAGTTACTTTGCTTGACTATGAAATTCACTGCATTTAAAGCTTTTTTTTTTATCTGCTTCTCAAAAGAAAATTATCACCTTATCTGCAGAGGTGTGTTAAAATATGATTTCATTTAATTTAAACAAACCCAAAAATACTCCCCCACACACAAAAAGAACCTCCAAACCCTGAAGCTAAAAACCCCTGTCTTTCTTCTGTCGCATGTTATGAAAAAGATTCCTGATAGCACAGCTCCAAGCAGTAGAAAAGTTACACTGCTGATCAAAAAGTGAGTCCTTTACTTAATGCATTTAATCATTATGAAGTCCTCTGCCAGCATCTCTTTAGTAAAAATGCATTTTCCTAAAAAGCCCTGCCAAGATTAGCATCCTTACAAGAGCCTTGGAACACCAGTGCTTGTCTTGTGTTCTGCTGACCTTCCTTCAACCCAAAAATAGCTGTTCCTACCCCACTGAACTTTCTATGTACAGAAAGACATTTGATGCCAACTACATTTGAAGAAAATAAACTATATTTAAAGCTATTAGTCAGTATCACAGATAGTTCCTGCCTTTCCCCATCCCTCTGGGATTGTTTGCCCTTTTTAAATGGAGTGGGTTTGGATAGAGTATGTGTCTCTTGCATGCCTGTTCTGAAGGGGTCTCCCACAGATGCTATTTAACATATCCTCAATTAAAGGAGAGGTCAGTTTATTCTATCTGTTCATCTAGGAGTTGTCAAAGTGGATTTGGAGCTGGATTGGAAGACCATTTTAAATTCATACATTTAAAAGTGGGGGAAGCATGCCTGCAGGTGAGTCTGAAAGCCACCACATTTATACCAACCTCATTTATCCTTTTTTAAAAAAAATATTTGATTGTGCATTATTTATTACAGACTTGATGCAATGCTTTTGGTTTTGTTTAGGGTTTTTTTTGCAGAGAGGCATTGTTTAGTTTGCATGTTCTCCTAAAAATTGCAAAATCTTGAAATTCACCACAAAAAATTCATACAACACAAACGTGGTTTCGAAAAGCAATTCAATTCCCATTGTCCTCTGTCACTTTATTTTATTGGGTAATGCAATATGGATGTTTTTCCTTCAATTTTAAACCCTTAAGGCAGTCAGTTGTTTGTAGTGTATGTGTGTGTGTATATATGCATGCTTACATATTTATTGTTGAACTTCTAAGAAATCAACCTTGGTTTCAAAATGGTGTGCTTTGCTTTTATACTCAAATACTTTGTTTTGTCAGGTTCCCAAAGTTACCCCAAACAAATGTCTGAAGGCATCTCAGAGTTAGCAAGATAATCAGCTCTGACCTGTTTGTTTCCATTCCTGATTGCTTACTTTTTCCCATGAGAAAATCCTTTTGGGATAGCATGTTTTACTTGTGGAAGGGAATGGAAGCTCGATTCCTGCAAAATGTGAAGGTTTCCTGACTTGCTATTCTTGTTTCATGCTCACCACAACCTATTATAGACGCATGCATGGATTTTTCTGTTTTCTTTCCTGGCAGGTTTCCACTAAAAAAAAATGGAGGGATTGCTTTTGGTACATCCTCTGGACTAAAATTCTCCTGGCATCAGTGAAATAAAGCAGGAAGGTACACGGTGTCCCAGCCCTAGATGAAGTTGTGATAATTAGCTTTTGAAGCTTTAAAAGTTGATTGATTTGTTGTTGAGGGTTTTTTTTTCCATCTTTTTTCTTTCCATTATTTTTCTTGGCTTTCTCCTTTCCTTGTCCATCTTTAGTGACTGGAAAATGACCTGGTGTAAGGCACCTTAAAGGAAGTTTTTTCTAAATGTCTGGCCCCAGTGCGTCCTGCTGCACTTTAAGTCCCTCTCTATCATACAGATGGTGGATCCCTTAGTGTATTTGAGTGCTCAGTCTCCTTTTCTGCAGGTTGAACATCTTTCCTAGGCCTACAGTGGCTCTTAGTCCATTTGCTCATGTAGCCATTCAGGGTGTACTGCAGCTGGATGGGAAGTGGGTGTTGGGGCGGCTTCTGCTCACCTTAACGTGTGGTGAGGTCAGGGAAAGGAAAGGGAAAAGGACAACTATCATAATTCATTTAAATGGTAAATAGTTTGCCTTTTTTGTTTGCCAAAGTCCAGTGAAAGAAGTGTTTCTGCTGGATAAGGGCAAGTTCTGTTTGGAGCATAAAAGCCTCACTGCTCCTCCTGGGGTTCTGTTTTACCCCGCCATGTCAGGCAGGTTTCTGGAGAGCATGTAGTCGTAAACACAGTCCCCTCTTGAAAATGCCAACCCCTCGTGCCTAGTGGGGTGCACCTGCGTCACAGGGATGTGCACCTTTGAGGTGTCCTGGTGGCATTTGTGGGCATACTGTGCACAGAGGTGAGGAGCTGACCCAGCAGCCTCCCCTGCTCCAGCATGTGCACATCTCTACAGCCTGGTAAAAGCCTCCTCATGCTGGATGGTGTCAGGTGGCATCCCCAGAGGTACCCAGTGGAACTGGAGAGCAGCCTTGTGTGACCACCTGCAGCCTGCTTTAGCTTTTGCTGTGACCCTTCTGCTGAGGGCTGGCTGCTGGCCTTCTCTGGAAAGTAATGTTACTTATTTTGGTTTTGAAACTCCAGTAAATCTTTAGCTGTCTTTTGTGCAGTGCTGGGACATGTGGGGTTTTCCAATGTGAAAGGCTTTCCTACATGTTGGCTGTACCTGTACTGTCACAGAAGCTTTTGATTAATGTATCACCTGCTTGCCAAATATATACCTCTTGAAGATGAAATACTGAGAAAGAAAGAAAAATGCAAAATCAATTTGGGATATAGGATGTCCCAAGTTGATTTGGTTAGAGTGAATTTATTTATGTCTAATCCCATGGTGTCAGAAGTTCTGCTTTCAATCTTCACCCCATAAGGAAATTAAAAGTCTTGGCACTCATCAGTGCCAAGAAATAAATAACTGACCAAGATTCTCTCTTCAAACCTGTCCCAAGTGAAGTTTTGTGCAGAATGTTTTTTCGTTTGTTTCATTTGCATATGTGACTGGAACCAGGCCCTGCCAGTGGCATGGCTGAATAGCAGGGAGCCTGCCATAAATTGCATGGAACAAGCTCAAGCCAGGCAGGGACACAAGTGTGACATGAAGGTTTGACATAGATCAACTACTTGAAAGTGCTGTGTATGCTATCAGTTTCTTAGAAGGAATAACTATGCTAAGCAAAATCTTTCAAGCTGCTCTTTTCTGCTTTAAGATGCTCTGGCAAATTCTGCAACAGGATCTAAACAAGTGGGAAAATGATCACCTGGAAAGGTGATCTGGGAAGCGCTTTTGAGGCAGTGTTGTGATTGTATGGTACTCATAACGGGTCACAGGAATGTGAATGGTACTCATCAGTTCAGTGCCCTCACCCTCAAACCACACACTGCTCTCTCTCACTCCCCCATTTTCCCCTTCATTTTGGCCAAAATTGGGTATTTTGAACAGCATTCTTTTAATGTCCTTTTGTTGGATATGAACAAATGGAAGAAAACACTCTTCATATATTACAAAAAAACCAGGTGCGTTTCCACTACATTTTGGAAGAGCACTAGGGAGATCCCTCCTCTGAGCTCTGGGATGCTATGGTTCAGCCCCAGGCACCAGCATGCTTCACACTGCTGCTCAACGGTGCTGCACCAGCTCTGTACAAAGGAGGTGGCACCCATGGGTGGTGGAGGGCACCAAGAATCTCTAGACTCTCTTTCACAAGCTTGTGAAAACATAATTGAATGTTGCTCCTGCAGCCAACAGGAGGTGCAGGAACCCACTTCTGAATTAGAGCCAGGAGTCACTTGTAAAATACTCCTTTGGCCACCTCGTGAAGGGCTTGCAGCACCTCGGGTTAATTCAGCACCTGGTTCCTTACAAACCCCAAGGGGAATGGATAATCATCCTCTCTTTCTCGGAGAAGAGCAGAGTGAAACACAAGAGGTAAAATGCTTTGATAATGACAGTCAGCCCCTGCCAGCATTTTGCAGTCAGAAAGGCCTCCTGGAGCGCTGCCAGGCATTTCTCAGAGACAGGCAGGAGCCTGTATGTGCTGTGCAGGGCATGTGCAGTGAGCTGGCAGCATCCAGGAGCCTTTGGCATGCCAGCAGGCAGATTTCACGTTAGCTGGGTCTGGAAGCCCATGGTGGTGCAGGCCAAGGAACTTCGAGACAGCCAGCCAGGGCTTTGCCAGGTTGAATCCAGAATGGAGGTAACACATGAATTCTGCTTGAGGACTATCTCAGCTTGGTGCTCCACTGTGCTCTGAGGAGCTTGGATTGGTGGTTACAGGGGGTATTTGTCTTGAATACACATAGCCTTAATTGCTGGCCTTTTTTTACTTACCTCCTTTAAGTAAGTCCTGTGAAAGTTAAGGGTTTGTAAGCCCTAAAAAGCCATATATCCAGCATCTTCAAGACTGAGAGCTGAAAAATCATTTCACCTGAGTAAGGTGAGTAGGATTTGACTTGAGATCTTGGTGTGCTACAGATGATCTTTATCTTTCCTTTTATTCAAGATGTTTTTGTGGAACTGCAGGCATTTGTCCTGCATCAGTCAGAGCTCTGCTTTTTTTCTTTTTTTTTTTTTTGTCTGAGCTGATGAGCTTGATAAACTCTCCACACAGGAGCATCCCTGTTGGTGTTACCACGTTATTTATATATGAAAACTTAGCACAGCAGCACTTCTGCTGTGAGACCTGTTCCAGCTGAAGGCTACATCCAAGAAGTCCTGATGTGGTCTGTGTACCTGCTCACTAGGATGTCTGTAAGGCTAAATGAGAGCTCTGTCTATAATAGACTTCAATGCAAATAAACAGAATTCTCTATTTTTGATCATCTTACAAAACTCATAAACTTCTTCCAGATAAAAGAATTCAGCATGACCTCTCTAGCCTGTCTTGGGACTGTACATGAACTTTAGGCTCCCATAATTACAACAAAGTATATGTTTCCAGGAAAGGCAATCATTAATTTCAGGGAATGATGTCTTTTGCATCCCGAAGGACAGATCCAGCTGAGGATCCTTCACTCATGCCTGAAGGAGCTTTGCATTTGGTAACACGGTGTGCTAAAGCTGTGCTAGCTCTACAGTTCCCAGCAAACTGTTCTCCTACTCCTATCCTTTTCCAGATGTTCAAGAAGTAAAGCTGTATTTTACTCTTACTGTCAGCTCTTTGACAGTGCTGCTGCTTTTTAAATAAATACAAAAGTTGGGATCTTAAATCATAGATAAAGTATAAATACACTTTAAACCCACATTTGAATAGCGTTGCTGTTGTTCACCTGTCAGGGTTCTGTTGCTATTACTGGAGCTCAGCTCACCCCTGGCTGAATGTTTCAGGGAACTTTGCTCCCCTTGCTGTTTAGGTGGTTTGGTAATACTGGAAAATGCAACTCTTTTGGATGCGATATCTCTCTCTCTCATATCCCTTCTGAGTTGTGTTTCGCATCATATTGACCTCTGGAAAAATATTACTCATACCCAGGTCCTGTGACTGGACGAACTTTATTTATTCTTTTCTCTCATGCCACCAAGTGAAATACTGATGTTTGATCTTCAGGTTTTCTTTACAACATATGCTTACTCCTTCTAATTGAACAACAGTCCTGAAATTAATATGAATTATATCTTAGACCATATGTTTTATCTGGTTGGCAGAGTAATGAAACAGAAGGAATACGACAGGGAAGGCAGTTCTTGTTTACTGTACTTTTTCTAGCAGACCAGTGTAATTAAAAAGCGCTTAGGTTAGATGAGGGAGATGTGAGGTTTTGCTTTCATCTCTGTGCAATTATAGCTTGGACAATGACCTGAACATTTTTTCTCAAGCAGAAGGAATGCTGGTAAAACAGCTGTTGCAAGTCACTTAGCCATGAGCATCATTATTTGTATTGTGATAGTCTTTATTAGTTTGCTTTCCTCATCTGTCTGCTCTCCCTTTGCTAATCTGTCCTTGTGAGTTTACTTTGTCTTTACTCTGTGGTGTTCATGAGGTGGTTCCTTGCCCTGGCTCTCTTTCCTAATAATACTCATTATTTGCTTTCATTAACCTATTAGAATTGTATAGAAATAATATTGTCCTGTCATTATTACCATTGAAAATTAATTAATATATGGGATCAATTTTCCAACTAACTTCATAAAATGGTATACTATTTGAAAATAGGACTGTAACTCAGATATTCAAATTCTCATTTTTCACATTTCTCACTTTTTACACTTTTTAACAACAGCTTTGTTCTTTACCTGAATGAGCAACTCAGACCTTGAGCAAATGAATAGTGTTTCCACTAAGTGTGTATATTTACAATGTATTTCATGTATAAGAGCTCCAACCAACTGAAATGCTAAGAAGTTTGTTTAAATCAGATTTCTTTTTTTTTTTAATGCTGCCTAGATATACATGACTTAAGGTTATGGGCTTTCGTTGTGATCAGCTTCTGGTCTTTGTGTTGTATGTGTTCTGTAGAACTCCATCTCTCAATTCACGTGTGCAGCCACAAAAAAAAACCCAAACAAAGCAAACCACAGTTCTGAGGCAACAGTAACATGCTTGAAAGAAAAGATGATTACAAGTATTTCTATCAAAACCAACAATTACTAGATTCCTTCTATGCAGGCTTTTGTATTAAATGGTTAAGTATCTTGAGAAGAAGCCCATGATAATAGAGAGAATTGTATTGGAAGGGTGGTGGTGCATGTTTTATCCATCTATTTTCTTGCTCTAGCTACATGATGGGAATTAGGATTTCCCTGTTCTCCTGAGTTTCCTCTTTGCAGTGTCTAATGCAGAAAAGCCAATTCTCTCATTGTTTTGGTAATGGTTATCTCTTCATTTATCTGTTAGTGAAAGTAGACAGGGAGTATTTTTATGCACAGGCACCCATAGCTCACAGGACTGGCATAATCGTTTAGAGGAGAGTGGTGGAGTGAAATGGATGAGACTTTTGTTTAGACAGGAATTCTGTTCCTAGCTCTGCTTAACGTGACCCTGCGCAGCCTTTCGGAGCCTCCTGTATTTTATCTCTGACATGGGTGGACTGATACTTGCTTTCCTCATAAAGCAGGAAGATGGAACTGTGCTTAGTCATTATCTATCTGAAGTGTCAGCATCATTAGGCATGATCAGGGGAAGAAGTAAAAGCAGCACTCCTGAGTCTCCTCCAAGCTTTCCCTGGCTGGTGAGACGCTCCAGCAATCCCAGCTTTTCTTCCCGTAAGTGCTCGGGTTTGCCAGTTTTACTCAGTTGTTTTTATAAATGATGGAGGAGGGACAGTGGGTTCAAGAAAAATGCATAGGATGGGTAGGTAAAGTCTCTAGAAATGCTAAAAAAAATATGAAAAGTGAGACCCTTCTTTCTTCAGCAAGTGGATCTCACAGCAGTGTCACACCATCCCTTAAATCCTGATGGACTCTCTTGCCAAAATCTGAATTATTTCTACAAACCCCAGAAATATTACAGGCTTTTAAAAGAATCATAGCATCCTTTAAGTTGGAAAAGGTCTTTAAGATCATCAAGTCCAGTCATAAGTTATGCTCTTAAAACAGTGTGGTTTTTACAGCCCTTATTTCTAGAAGTAGATGCAGGCCAATGTAAAGGGTAATATGTCTCCTAAAATATGCACACATTTTTTGCTTTTAATCTGAAAAATAACACAGAATTAAACTGAGGCTGATTGATCAGGGTAAATACCAAAAGGTCAAGGTGTAAGCATTTTGATTTGCTAGCAGTTTTGAAAAAAACAGCATCTCCAACTCCATAATCACTCCTCTTTGGTATCACAGATAGTATCTTGAGAATTCAGCCTGAACACAATGGGAATGTCAGCATGAAAGATTTTACTATCTCCAGTTTTTATCCATTTGGTTTAATCTAAAATATTTGTGGAGTTCAAATGTAATTTGATGGAGTCCCATGTATAAACATTTTTATGCTGTCTGCATTTATCCTAAGCTTTTGTGTTCCTCAGCAGCTTTAGTGTGTAGAGGAAACTTAAAAAAAAAAAACAACCAACAAACCCAAACAACTTTTTAGTTCCATTCAGATTAGCTTTTATGAGCTTGCTTTGCATTTCAATGCACTGTGTTGATGTCCAAATTTTCTCAGTTCCTTTTGTATGGCAGTTTTTCCTGGTTTGAATGGGTCTCTCGTACCAAAAAAGGCAAAAACAACATAGATAAAAGAGAGTTGAAGGTGTGATATTTAAACCTCTTTAAGTCATACTCGTTTTTTGTTGAAAATTTTTCAGTCTAACAGCTTTGTTAGGGTCTAGGGTAAACAATCACTAAGAAATGAGAAAAATGTAGTTCAATCAGAGCAGATTAATTGCATGTATTATTACCACAAAGATGTGTATATGTATCCTCAGTATGCCATGCACAGGAAAGCTTACTTGGGATTTCATGTACTGCATTTGGAGCAAGAGCTCAATTTTGGCAGCTAGAAGGTCCTCTTCCCTGCCCTGGTCTTCCATCTTATTATCAGCCCAACCCTGGGTCTCTGATATTTTGACACCTGCTGGGTCTCAGGTTGAACCTAGTTAATTAACCCGTATGTTGTTGTTTATTTCAATAAAAATACCAGATTACTTACAAAGAAATTAAGCAATCTTTTCAACCTCTGAGCACAGCCTCGTGGGACAGCCAAGGACAGCTGTAAAGTTCTTCTTTTTAAGAAGTTCTGGTTAATGTCAGCTGAGAAAGCTCTCAGTAAACAAATGAATAATTGATTGCTCAGCTTTCACATAGCTACTGCCTTTCTGGGCTCACATGACTCATTTGTGAACCATTCCTGTCGTCCTAATGCCATAACATTGGAGAAATGATGATTGTTTCTTGGAGGATTCTTCTGTGGACATAGTTGCCAAGACCAAAGCTGTAATGGTTTGTTATTATGACCTCTGTTATTCCATTAGGCTCAATAGCTTTAAAAAAAATGATGTGTGCATACTTTAGGAAAGTTTTTACCCTTTACATTGACCTGACAGCATAGTTTATGCTACAAAATGTATTAATGACTAAGTAGTGTTTTCATGTCAGGAGGACAAATTTTAACAACTATAATCTGCCCTTAGTCATCATAAATACAAATGTATTGGTAAAACAGACCTTGTTAATGCAGCCAAGACAAATGCTGGGCCATATTTCAAATGAATTTGAAGCACTAGTCTATACACTCCACGATTTTTTTTGTGTGGCTTCAAATACATTATTGTCAAAGCACTGTTAACATGGTTTTCCAGTGGGTATTGTAGAGCAGTAATGGCCCATCACATGCAAACAATCTAGGCCATTTTTTCTTGATTACTTGAAGATGTGTAAATGTCTTTGAGGCTATGGTAGGGCATAAGGAGCATTCAATTAATACTGTTTTGATATTTTTTCAATACTTGAAAAATCAGCTGAAAAAGAAACCTTGTGAGCCTGACAGTGCTTGCAAATTGCCTTGTACAGTAAAGGGTTTAATTTGTAATAAATTCTGTACACTATAGTGAAGTATACCCTATCCACTATCCTCTGCTCACTGCAGTGATGATATAAAGTAGGTTTGCTGTTTTCAATTGCTCTAGAACTTCAAGGCCAATACACTGACCACAAGTGCTCTCTTCTGGTTTTGCTTCCATAAATTAATAAACTGTATGCAAAAAGGTTGGCTTTGCTCCTTGGCTTACACCCTTTCTTGGACACACGGGTCTTAGAAGAAGCTGTGAAGCAGAGAGGCTGCCTGCTTTCTTCCAGCTCCCTTTCATATTTTCTAGCTGGTGCATGAAGCGCTCTTACATGCATAGACCTGCCCTGAGAGGGCCCAAGGAAATGTGTAAGAAACTCTTGGCCTTTGTTTTTCCAATGCCTTTCTGGAGGAGAGCTGCCTGTTACTGTACTCTGACACCAGCATGCTACCAACATCATGGAATATTCCCTCATGGAGACTTTGCTGTAAGGCTTTCATGCAGAGAAAGGAAATAGTGAACTTTCAAAACTTTCACAGATTTGCAAGGAATCAGAATTGAGTCAAATTTGGTTATTTGTGTGTGGGTTCAGGCAAAGGGAAGTTTCTCCACACTTGTGTTTACAGCAGAAATGCACCAGAAGGTCTCCCTCGTTGTTAAATCCTGTTAACAGTGGAACTGGAGAAATGTATCTTTCCCTCAAAATAGCACCACTCAGGCAAGTTTGCAAATATTTTTCCTATCCACATTGTAAGCTGAGGAACAGGTATTTACTGCTGCAAAAAGCGATGAAGAATTCTTGATGTCAGGGAGCAAGAAGAGACAGCACAGCATCTCTCTGCAAGAATCCATTGCAGATTATCCCATGCATGTGGATAAGTACATATTTAAAGATTCATCTTTCTGGTTTTTGACCTAAATCCTTATGGAAAACTGTGTGTCTTAGGAATCCTGGATGCAAAATTATCATGCTTCTGCTCAGTGCTGTTTAACTGCTGAATTAATCAAGTACAATTGCTTAAGGCCCTGGAGGGAAGGATGTAATAAATCTTGGGAGTATTTGTTCTGGTTTATGGCGGGGAGAAACTGCGTAACATTAAATCAGATGTTATAAACATTTGCAATGGCACATTTTCCTTACTCGGGGCATTGTGGCATGAGTCTTGAGAAACTAAAGAGGGTATGTCCTGTGGACTCGATGCATTTATTCTAGTTTTTTATAGCTGACAGCATTGCTTTGTGCGGGGTGGGAAGGGGCCGGCTGCCGAGGAGCTGCACGCTGTGCATCCCACGCTTTCGGGTAGAGGGCAGTCGGGTACCGCACACGGGGCTGGGAGCCCAGCTCCGGGCTGAGCCTGCTGCCCCAGCCTGGGGATGGAGAGCATCCCCCATCCCCAGAAAAACTTCCCTGAAGTGGAGAAAAGAGAGGTGGATTCATTGTACCCGGACTCTGATACTTCTCTGGAGTAGGACAATTTGCTGGCAGTACTGGGAGCTTCTCTGCACTGGGAGCAGGAGCTGCAGAGACATGCAGCAAACAGTTGAAAAAACTATCCTGCCTGAAATAAGAATCTTCCTGAGTTTAAAATGGAGCTGTCTTGAACTGTTGTCCTCCCTGCAGTGGGGAACAGTCCCAGCGCGCTGCGCCGAGCAGAGTGTGCTGTTCTCATGCACAGCATGTCCTGCCCTTGGGACATCAATCACTGGAAGGAAAGCAAGGAGGCAGAGCCTCTTTCCCCAGAAAAGACACGTGCCTGCCATTCCAGCAAAGGGAGCTTTGTCTCACTTTAGGGGATAGTGTTCTGAGGCACTTGTGGAGTCTTTTCCTTCTAATTTACAAGTACCTGAACAGGCTGGTTGCACCATGCTTGTTCACTGCATGCTTTGCTCTGAACCCTTCAGAGCTGCTTAGAACCTTTGGAAGGTCTAAATGATTTCAGTCTAAATGATTTCAGATAAGGAGCCAAAGCTGGACTCCTCTTGTTCCAGGGAGGGAAGGGTGAGCTGAAGTTTCTGGGTTGAGCCCTGAAGAAGAGCACTGCTCCTTGTTCTAGCCAGGGATGGGTGAGAAGCTGCTGCTTCTGCCCCTGGTGCCCTAGCCTTCCTCTGCAGGAGCTGCTTAGCGATTTGCTGGTGAAGCAGTCGGAGGGGCTGTGATAATTGCATTGTCCCAGTAGTCTGTGGCCCTAGACTGGGGACAAGAGCTGGGCTGTTCCACAGGGAATAATAAGCCCCTGTGGTACCAGGTCTTCTTCTTGCTCAGGTATTTGAGAGCCTCTGGATGATGAGAGGATGCAGCTGCTTGAGTTGCTGGAAAGGGTCTCTTGGGAAACGACTCTAGAAGCTGCATGGCAGAATTGGAGCTTTTGTTGTTCAACTGGTTTAAAGGAAGGTGGAAGACAAAAGGCAATCCAGGGGCAAATGTGTGCTGCCAAGGCTGAGCACGTAGTGTTCACTCATCCCCTTGGACTGTAAAAGCCCAGCAGGGCACCGGTGGGACCACTTCGCTTGCACCAGTATTAAATCTGGTCCCAGTGCCCCTGCATGTTCTGGCCCATGTCACTCAGCTTCTGTGGGCTTCTCAGACCTTCCCAGTGGAACCTGCACAGTCACTGGACAGTGCATCAGCAGACAAACCAGCCCTGCTTTAAGAATGCAGCTGAAAGCATAAACGATGAACTGTATCTGTGGAGGGGGCTTAGGGTCTTCTGCTTCACATCTTGCAGTGGCTGCAGTGTAAAGCACGTCTCCAGAACAGGAGCCACCTGCCACAGCAGCCTTTCAGACACCCTGACCAGCCAGCTGCTTGCCAGCTGGTGTTGGAAGTCTCATTAGGAAAGTGCTCCCTGATGAGGGGCTTTACCTATCCGAGGGTTATTTTTGTCATTTCCCATTGTGTTGATGAAAGCACATCAGAAGTTGTGAGCATCAGAACATGGTTGGGCGGTGAGGGACCTTCCTTCTCTGGGAACAGTGGCTGGACAGGAGCTGCAATGGTGAAATGCCTCAGTTTGCCTATCACTGCCTCAAATCCAAGCAAATTCCCAGCTGTGATGCTGCTGGTCCTTAGGATGCTGCTGGTGCTGGTGCCCATGAGCAAAGCCTCAGTCAGTGCCTCCATTTCTCTGCTCCCTGGCTCCTGCCCTTCCCGTGCCAGTGCACCACACCTGTGCCTCTGTCCTGACAGCCCAACGTCACACTGGCTTTGTTTGCAACAGCTGTAGAGAGCAGCAAGGCCACACCATAAAATATGACCAATTTTTATCAGAAGAATTTCCTGGGAAGTCTTTTTCTTCTTTTCTTTTGTTTTTGTTT
The DNA here is from genome assembly GCF_017639235.1 of Corvus kubaryi. Taxonomy (NCBI): domain Eukaryota; kingdom Metazoa; phylum Chordata; class Aves; order Passeriformes; family Corvidae; genus Corvus; species Corvus kubaryi. The sequence continues at coordinate 19,593 of NW_024581799.1, read as the reverse complement.
TTCTCCTTCCGTAACGTAACTTTAGGTTTTAAGAGGGGAAGGAAAATAATAAATAGTCTAGAGAAAATAGATTGGTGGGACCATGTCTTGGGACACTGGAACAAAGGGGCATTCAATGAAATTAGAAGGTGGTAAATGCAGATCAGAGGAAGTATTTTTATATGAGGTAGTTCCAGGTTGAGGAGCTCATTGCCTCAGGAGATAGCAAAGGCCAGCAATGTGGTGGGTGTTGAAAGGGCTGAAATTTGGATGGGCAACAGGAACGCTGAGAATTACCAAAGTCAAGGGAGGATGCATGGTATTAATTGGGTAGAAATACTAAGCTTTCAGGCAAAAGATGCCCTCTTTTTATCACAAGCTGGGATCTGAGGTGGAACAGGTTATTTCAGTACTTGGTGAGACTCCAGAAGCAGACCTGGACATCCCCACAAAATAGTGATGCAGAGAAGCTCATTCAGGGAGCCTGAAGCAGCACCAGAATATGAGCACAGGTCCCAGAAGTGCTACAGGGCCACACTTCCTCTTGGAGTGAGGTTCAGGCTTTCAGAGCTTCTCCTGTGAGCAGGTCTTGGACACAGACTCTCTGGACTTGCCTCTAGTGAGAAATTGTGAGTGTAGAGAAACTTGGGTGTTATTCCTCTGCTTCAATGCTGTTGTAAAAATAAATCTCTTTAGAGATATTCATAAAAGTTAATGGAAGTCTTGAATAGAGCTTTTTTTCTCCCTCCTACCAACCTAATAAAATGTATTGCTTTTTCTCCCAAGTATTTTTATATTAGCAGCCAGTGGCTGCTGCTGGAGGAGAGCTGTTCTAGTGCTATAAAATTACTCCAGATGGAGACCCTCTTGCTGTTCACTGACTTCAGGCTCAAGCAAAGCTGAAATGTAATGCTTGTCCTGATGGTCACCATCCTCAGCCAGGAAACATGGGAATGTGTTTGGCTCAGGGAACAGCAGTGATCTCCCCTTACAATGCCTGATTTATTGGATGTCTGTTAAAACAATAGTTTTTGGAATAATTTTTAGATTTTCTTTAAGAAAAGGAAGAAAATGAAGATGAATGAAATGGGACTGGTGCTCTGGGCTTGACAGGCATAGCACAGAAATCAGTCCCCACAGATTTGGCGTTAACAGTCCTACTGAATGTCTGGATCCAGTGCTCGTGCCAGATCATTTTTGCATCTGCCTGGGAAAGTCACGGCCGCTATCTCCCAACAGCTGACATGGAGATGCAGCCAAAGCTCCTTCCTGGCAGGCTGAGCCAGCAAGGGGTGTGGGTGCCCACCACCATCAGGACCAAATGATATCAAAAAAATTAAAAATAGAGAACTCGTGTGGTGCTCACTCTGCAGGGAAGGAAAAAAACCCCTTTTTCCACTGTGGAGAGGTACATCACTGCTGTGGTGGCAGTGAGGCAAGGGGCTGAGCAAATCCAGGGTGAGCTCAGTCCTTCTCAGGACATCTCTGCAGAGCACTTGGTATCCAGACATGCTGCTGGATTATACCACTGCTAGAATACGCAGCAGCAGTAGTGGAATAAGGATTTTCTGTGCCTTAGTGCTGAAATGCTTCAGGATTTACCTATCAAGCTCTCAAATCCAAGCAAAAAAAATCCTGGCTCTGGTGAAGCACTGAACAGATGCTCCCTCTTGTTCCTTCTGGTTTGGAAGAGGAAAAGGAAGTTATCTCTTAGCTTACCTAAGCTAAGGTGTATAGTACAAAGGGTCTTTGCATCATCCCCCCATTTTGCTGTTGCAGAGAACCCACCCTTTCTCACCTAAGACACCATTTGTGCACATTTCATGGTTTTTTGGAAATGGCTTGCACTAAGCTAAAGTTTTATTCCCTTTCTCTGTACTCTGCCAGGTTTTCTGCTCTTTTCTAAGTGACCCACACTCTAACAGCTTGTCCTGGCTGCTGTGCTATTGTTCTGCACACATATGCTATCACCTCTATTGCTGCCGGACTGTTTGTCTTTTGATTGCATGTGGCTTGAAGATTAAGCCTCAATGAGTCCTGTAAGTTTCTCATGGGTTTTCCTCTCCTCCAGCATCTCAGCCTGGCAGGTGACTTTGCCATTGTTGTGCTGTCTGGAGCTACGTACGCACGTAGGAAGTTCACAGGGGAGATTTTCTACGTTTTCCTTTCCTGCCAAGGGATCTGTAAACACTCTGTCAAAGCCAAGCATTTGACTTTTCTGTTGTCCTCACAGCAGCATGCTGAGGGTCAGCTGTGCACCATGGTTTTCCCCAAGAAAACTTGGAGATTTCAAGGAGGGGAGTTGTAATCCATTGTTGGGTACCAGTTCAGTCGGGTTTCCTTCTCCACCGAAAACAGCCGACAGGAAAGCAATTACAGGAGCAGATGTGACTTGTGACGTAAATGTTACTTCTGGCCTTTTTCTGCCTTTTTTTTGGTAACTAATCCAATAGGGTGATTCCAAAGCAAAAGTCAATGGGTACTTGAGACATATGGGTCTATGGTGGACATTTTAAGCTTTTCCTTGGTTCAGTCGAGCTCAGTCCAGGGGCAATTTGCAATACCTTGCCAGCCATTTTTTCAAATAAAATTAGCAAGTAAGAGGAATTTTTGGAGCAACTTCAATATGTGCATCCTGTGAAATTGTCTGCATGAATCCCAGTGCTCTGTCCAGTGTTGCTGATGTCTCTGTTGTGAGCAAGGTATTGAAGTGTTGCTTGTAATCCCTTTGTAGTAACAAATCAGTAAGTGTTTTCCAGCTCATGTTTCTTTTCAAGACAAGTTAAATCCATAGCCTGAAGTTGGGAAGTAAAGCTGGTTTTAACTATTTAGATCTTTTAAATTGCCTCATTTTTAAGGACATAATGTAATTTCTGTTGTATCAAATGGAACTGTTACAGAGTGTTTGTAACCTTTCTAGATGCTCACTTGTCTGGGTGTTTCATGAGGATAAGCCCAGTGGGCCATCAAGTTTGATCTCCCTCTGTGTCCATGTTGAGGCCAGCAGTCTGGCCAACCACTGGTCCCTTGGCACAGCCCCTTCCCTGAGCAGTCTGCTGTCCAAGTCATCCTAGGGCTGTGAGTTGTCTCCCCAGACAGCTGCAGCCCAAGAGCTTGTGTCTTCCTGCACCAAAAACTGAGTATGTCCCTGAGCTTCCTTGATGCCAGCACAGCAGTGTCTTGGTGCTGTCCTCAGGCTACATGCCAGCCATGGAGTCTCAAAGAGAGTGATAATGACTAGAATCTGGAAGTCAGACCCTGAGGTTGCTCATCTCTTTATGCACAGGACCTTAATTCTTCCCAAACTCACCTGGCACTGTCTGCCCAAAGCTCACATGTCAGCTGGAAACTGGTGGCAGAGCCAGGCACATTTCTGGTACACATCTGGTTCAGGGGGTACACATCTGGGGGCAGAGGGCATGCCTGCTTGCTCACCTTGCTGCTGCCCAGCACTGCAGGGCCCCCTCTCCCTGCCCAGAGCCCCGAGCGCTGCAGCACAAGTAGTGGTGAACATTATGCCTGCTCATGAGGTAGGGCACTGTAAAGCTCAATTTATTCCATACACTTCACTGGCAAAGGTTTTGCTTTCATGTTCCAGAGGGGTGGCTGAGGAAGGGAAGTTGGCAGCCACAGCTAGCAGGAGTGGCCACCAGCAGGCTGCAACTCCGAGTGGCACCTGTTAATGTGAGGGCTCACTCTGTCTCACGTTAAGTTATTCATATGCTCATATTTCTGGCCACAGAAAACTTTCTTCCAAAATGTGCCCTGCCTCATTAGCAGTCCCCACCCAGGGACCTCCTTTCAACTTCTCCAAGCTTCCCAGCACCTCACCACAGGCACCAGTCAGGGACACAATAGCTCCAGCCTGTTTATTTCATTTCACTTTTCCTCTCCTCTTGGCCGGCAGCCAGCAGAGATGTTCTTTGCAAAGATAATAGTTTCAACTTAATCATTCACCTCTTATGTGTCTAAAAGGAGTTAAGGAGACTGGAACTTTCCAAGAAAAATAAATGAACAGAACTCTCTCGAGGGGGCCTCTTTAAGGCTGTTTTATTGATTTAAAAAAAAAAGCAAAGCAGCAAGCTGTTCCCGCACATCACCCCTGCCCTATTTATTTTTTAAATGCATGTTTAAATTTGGAGGGACAGTCATGAATAGAAGGATTATGAAGTGTTTCTCTTTGTGAAGGGATTTGTGTTTAGAGAGATGCTTCCAGCATGATATTCTAACTGTGTTCATTCTGGGAGTTGTAAAGATGGATCTGGATCTCAGGGGACTCCTTCCTCAGCCTGCATGTGGATGACAGGCAAAAACTCACCCATTTATTTGGTTTTGGTTGGTTGTTTTTTTTAAGGGGATTGTGATTCTGTCTGGTTCATTTTGGGGTTGTTGATTTTGTCGTGCCCTGAAGGTCTGATGTTTCAGAAAGTTGGAGGACCCAGTCCCTTGATGATGGATCCCTTTGGGTTGCCTCTAGCTAATCAGCCACTATCACCAGCTCCTTTTGGAAATAAGACCTTTGTTTAAGCACAGAAAAAAACATCTTCCTTCCACCTGGCCTGGCTGAGGGACAGTTATTAAACCCCATATCTTTCCCACTGGCATATCCTGTCCGTGGAGCTGTTGAGAAAATGCATGTCCTTGGGAACTGTTGATAAAAAAGAAAAGGTTTTTATTTTGACAACATTTAACAGAGGCTTTTTTTTTTTTTACTGAAAACCTGAAAAATTGGATGGTTTTGGTAAAGAAGCTCACTTGTAGCTGGGGGTGGGTTAAGACACCAGCAGTAAGCCTGAACCTGAGGAATGAGCTCCTAAAACATACAACTTCAGGGCAGTCCGTATTTTCATGTAACCATCAAACCAAAAGCTACACTGTGGTGGACCCTAAACCATAGGAAGAACCAAAGGCCATCTGGAAAGGCTGGGAGGACCAGCAGGCTGCACTGGGCTCAGGCTGCTTTCCCTTGGCTCTCTGGAACGGGGCTGTGGGTTGTGATTCTGTCTCTCTGTGGTTTTCCTACCTTCAAAGAAGCCTCTTTCCAGAAAAGAGTGAAATACCTGAATTCATTTCTCCTCTCCCATGGTTCTGGCTCCATCCTCTGAACAAAGTGTGTGGTACTCTGAGCACTCTGTTGTGGTGCTGCTCTTTGCTCATGCTTGAGTATGTGGATGTATACGTACTTAGCACCCTCTCCCTGCAGCTATGGAGAGTCTCTGCCTGATCCCACCTTTGGAAAGCAGGTTTCCTTGTGGGTACAGATTGTAGGACTCATGTAAATGTCCATAAAAGAGTAGGAAAGGGAATAAAGTTTTAACTATTGTTCACTATTCATAAAAATTCCTGCAGGGCAGGCACCCGTTTTCCAGACTTCGATGACTAGGGGAAAGATTGTCCTGCCAGGTGGAGCGGGATTTCTAGTTCTTCTTTTCAGCAAATGAGGGGCTGAATTTAGCCACCTTGGAGTGGGATGGAATCGAAACATCCGTTGTTCTCCTCCTCCCCCTCTTTTTCCCCTTTCCCCTGGGCACGCAGCACCCTCCTCCTTAGAGAACACAGACGTGTTAACTTTCATGAGGCTGTGATGAGGCTCTGGGCTGGGCGTGTGTTTCCCTTCCCCCACTCTGAGCACTCCAGTAACCACACATTACCCAAGCCCAGTGCTTTCTGCATGACTCAGATTTTTTTTTTAAGAACTAGAATCCAATGGACATTTTCTTCACTGATACCGCTGGGACTAGAGGTCTTTTTTTTCCCACCAACCTTAAAAACATGCTGATATGCTGCAAATTTTTTTTCCTTTCTAATATTTTGTTGTTATTAAAACAGCACCAAGTCCCACAGCCCCAAAGGATGGGATCTCTCTTGCTCTTTTCTCCCTTCCTCAACAGCTAATAAAAAAATTAAAAAGGGTAATTAGCCGTAAAAGAAAACACTGAAGGACACTTGGGCCATCCTTGATGGCTGGGCTGAGCTGGGGGCACTGACAGTGCAGGATGGAGACGTGGCACAGGTTGCAGCACCCTGGGGTGCAAATGAGAGAAGGGGAAACAGCTGCCTGGAAAAACCCTGCACTTTTCTTAAACCTGAGGCATCCAGCTGAGGCTGAGCACGCATCAACCAATGCCAGGTGGAGAGCAGCAAATGCCTTTGTGAAGGCAAAGGTGACCTGCAGTCCCTCTGTCATCCAGGGCCTTGGTCCCAAGTTCAAACAAAAGTGCTGTGGGCATGATTAGGTTGAACAATAAGGCAGTGAGCTCCCACTCAAAGCTGTCTAAAGTCAAGGAAAGGGGTTTTGGAAGGGCTGGCACCAGCTTTGGTTGCAACATAACGTGGCACATACAATCTGCATGATGACCCATGCTGAAATTGTGGTGAGTGTTCAGGTGGATCCACGTTCCTTCTGGCTTGGCACAGGGAAGGCCCAGCACTGAGCTTCCCTGGGAAGCACCAGCAACTTGGAGCCAATGTGTGTTTCCTCATGTGAATTCCGAGGAGTTCCAATGGACAGGTTTGGGGCCACGGTTCCCATCTGACGTTGCCTGCCTGATGTGATTATTCAAGCCTGAATTCCTTCAATTGACAGCCATGCTATTTCCAGTCTCTTAGTCAGCATATACCACTCTGCTTCCCAGTCTGATGAGACCTGGATTTTCCCACACTCCTCCTTAAATGGAAACACATTGTTCATCTTCATTTTATTTATTTATTTGGTACAAAAAAACAAGGTACTGCTATAACTTTGAAGTGCTGGCTTCTACAATGGTTGGTTCCTTTTTGGAGCAATGGGTTTTCCTAAAAGCCACTCTCAGCAAGATCCATATCAAACTTTCCTTAGCGGGAGACAATGAACATTTCACAGCATGAAGAGAAAAAAAATAAAAAGGTTGGTGAGAAGACAAATCCTCTAAGTGAAGAGATAGTCAGAGTGAAGATGAGATCCCCCAGCCTTGTAAACACAGATTATTTTCTGCCTAACCTACAGTTTCTGGACATTTTGTTCATTTAGTCAGTTACAGAGTTAATTGAGGGGTGAAAATGGGGACCTGGGCAATGTCTGGACACTTCCATTTGGGACCCATAACCTTCACACTCATGTGCCCAGGTACCAAGAACCTCACTGCCAGTAGTTGCTAGGGGTGGCAATTACAATGGGATCTGGGGGGGGGGACAGGTGCCTCTGCAAGCTGCCAGGGGTGGCTTTCCACAACAGGTTGCACTGGGACCAGTTTGTTCCCTACTGGGCTGCAAAACTGGTGGCTGACCTGTGTGGTGGCACTTGGAGCTGCAGGGAGACAAACCTCCTGCAGGAGCCCAGCTGCCAAGCCTTGTGGTGAAGGGGCAACATCTCCTCCCACAGCCTGCCCAAAACCTGTCCCGTGTCAGGTTGATGCCAAGGGATGCTCGGTGCAGGGACACGTTGGGGTCAGCTTCAGACCTCTCCTAGAAATGCCAGTGCCACTGGACAGCTGGTGTGGGTGAGGAGCAAGCACAGAAATGGATCATCCTAGCCCAGCATCTGCCAAATCTGAACTGCACCTGCCAGCTCAGCTCCATGAGAGCCTCCATGGGGGCAGGCCCTGGGGGTGGCCAATGCCCTGGGTCGAGGTGGGGGCTCAGGAGTTGGTTCTGCTGGGGACAATCACTGCTGTGCTCTGGCTGAGTCCGAGCAGCTCCGTGCAGGCGGGTGGCAGCTTTGTGTGGAGGAAATGTGTCAGCTGGCGTCTGCTGTGGGTTGTTTTTTTTTCTTTTAGCCTAATTGTATTTTTAATTATTTTTCAGATGGTTTCGAGCCAAGACTATGCAATCAGTCAATGTTTGTTGGTTAAAATAGAAGTAAACACTACGTTATATAAACAAAGGAGTGCTCTAGTTTATTGCCCAGGGATAACACCGGCATTGTTGCGTGGATCCTCATCTGAAGGCTTTGAAGATTGCTTGCTCTATTTATTTTTCTAAAGATGGATAACTTTGTTCTATTTGCTCAGCTTCTTAAGGGCTTGAATAGACAAGGGGTAAAGTGCGGCAAAGGTGGGTCTGGCTCTGAAGGGGCCCGGCAGGAAAATGTGTTTTTGGATTCTGATCTCATCCCAAAAATGTCTTGCATTTCAATAGCTTTAGATAGATTACACATTGGAAATGCCAAGGAACTGGAAACTTTCACTCCAAAGTCAACTCTGCTTTCATTAATAATTATTTTAAGACAGCACTGAGAGAACAAAACAGTACTATGTGGAGCAGAAAGAAGCCTATGAGGAAGCTGGGGCTGAGCAAGAGTTCAGCCCCCCATCCCCACTCTCACTCTGGATGTCAAGGATCAGCATCCTGAGATGCAGGGGAGGTGTTCATGTGAGGTGATGGTGAGGGGTGTGACACAGGGGAGAAAAAAGAGCCGCCCTCCAAGCAATAGCAGCAACAGCAGAGCCCGGCCACTGCCAGGGATAGGCAGGCATTGGGATGGGCAGAGCTGTGCCCCTGGGGCTGGGAAGGGGCTGAGCCTGGCTCAGATAACCTCCAGCACCCACAAAGGCAACATTCAGGGAGCACATATCCCCCTAATTTCTTCATGTGGGAGAGATTTTGACCCCATTTTACAGATGGGAAAACGGAGCAGCAGAACATGAGGACGCACATTTTCTTGCCAAACCTGGGACCTCACTTCTTCCTTTGGGCCTGACCTGGTATCATCCCTCGCCTTGTTTTCTTGTCATAAAGTTGCCGCCTGTGTCTGTGATCTGCTTCTACAAGTCCTGGAGATCATTACAAATAATATTAGATTTATCACTTCTCTGTGTAACGTGCCAATCCTGGCAGCACCTTTTGAAAACACAACAGCAACAAGAAGCATATGTTCTGCAAGTTGAGTTAGTGGGATTTTTTTTCACTGCCAAGGACAATAATTTTTTTCCTCTTTTTTTTTTTTTTTCAAAATAAACATCATGCTGGAATGTGCTGCAGCAAATGGCTTGGGCTCTATTATATTTCATGCAGCTTTCTAAACAATTTTCAACCCTGCTGGCCCAGTGTCAAACAGAAGGCAACCAACAATAGCAAAATCCCATTAAAGCTGAGAAGGTTCCTTCCTGAGGTGAACATGGCCAGAAATAGTAATCTTGGCTCTCTTTTCAATTTGGCATTGGGGACTAATAATGCCTGTTCTCCTAATGGAAATTATCTAATTTCATCCAAGTGCAGCTCCAGAGAGAGCTGGGCTGACGCACAAACAGTCAATATAACAACATTCTTCTTGAAGAGCTGAACAATGGGGCTTTGGTGGGACCATGATTAACAACGTCAAACTAAGAACAAACAGAAGGTGTAAAAATAGGCATCTGAGGAGTTGACACAACGGACTATTTTTCATCTGTAAGGCCAGAGGAGAATAGCTTGTTAAATTGTATGCTTGGAGCACTTCATCAGATGTTGTGTGGAATGATGAAAAAAAATCCATTTCCCATCTGGGTCTGAATGTACTAAGGAACTGCACATGCTTTATTAATATAAATCATGCTAGGAGTATAATTCCCATTAGCATTAAAGAACCATTTTTCAATGAAATACTCTTGCAGCAGGAACACCTAATGGGAAATAATGATGTTTGCTTCATTTGAGGAGAATAGTAAAATACAGTGTGGAGACGGAGAAGGTAGAGAAGCGTTTCTTCCCTCCAGCCCGACGGGTTTTTGTGTCCGCTGTAAGCCATCCCCTTCCCAGCCTAGCAGAGCTGTATCCAGCCGCTGTGCAGAAGCCCCCCGAGGTGGTAGGGAATGGTGATGAGGGGAAGAGCTGCTCCAGGAAACCGGAGCAGTGCTATGGCCCAGGGTCACAGCGCTGCTGTCCTGTTTCCCACAGGCCCCCACCCAGGCTGGGTGAGAGAAGGGGTCCAGCCTCCCTCCCTCCACGCCTGCTTCCCTCCCTCCCTCCACCTCTGCTTCCTCCCCAGGGCAGTCTCACATTTGGAGAGCACTGAGATGGCTTCAGGCCACCTCCACCCCCTTACCCACATGGCTCAACCTCACCCTGTGGAACTTCTTGTTGTCAGCCTAAAAATAGCACTCCCCAAAAACAAATCGCCACTTCGGACATTATTTCTCATGTCTTGAGAAAAAGCATCAGTTCCTACATTTCTCTTTAACCCTGAAGCCACAGCTGGTCTCACAGTGTGCCTGGTACATTAAAAAGCAGAAGCACTGGAAGTGGGTGAAACCACCACACAAGTCATTAGCTCTGGTGCCTCACCTGCTTTCCCCGGGGCTCTGGCTTCGGTATGTGCTCTGTAGGGAGCTGCATGTACCAAGGGAAAATGCCAACCCCTGTGTTTGTGTGGACATGCAGTGGCTCCCAAACCTCAGCATCACCTTGGTTTGACACAGAGGGATTTACGCTCCTTCCCTACCTTAAGCACTGTAGCTTCCTTCTTGCTCCTAATTAAAAGGAAGGTGTAGCCTTGAAATGTTGGACATAATTCCCACCTCTGGTTAAGCAGGTATGGTTTCTTTTAATTTTTACAAAATCTCAAGTAGCCATTTACTCAGTGTTATTTTTAGAGTGTGAGAGGGGAGGTCTGTGTTTTCATAAAGCCCCCAGATGTGCGCTGGGGCAGTGGGATTTTGTGCGGGACACGACATGGTTAACTTGGCTCTGCGTTGTGGCCGATGGCATCCAGGAATGACCCTGCTCCCCCTCGCTCACCCCACAGGTCACCCGCTGCTCAGGGTCTGCCAAATTTGTGTCATTTTCTTGTTCTCCTTCCTCCTAACAACAGTAAAACTGATGAAACGTATGGAAATTGCTAGTAATGAAAGCAAAGTGCACCAGAAGTAATACAACACCATGTTGCCCTCAGTCTCAGCTTTCACACCCAGTTAGTCCCCAGCGCTTCCAGAAACCAGTGCCTTTCTCCATGTGAAAGTCCCAGTCCCCCCTCCAAACCCAGCCCCTGCTTCCTGCAGCCCAGCCCTCAGCTAAGCCCCCTCCCTGCACATCCGACCCCTTTTAACCTTCCCCTTGGCCTCTGATCCTTTCAAACCAGGTAGGATACCTCTCACGTCTCAAAACATCCAAGATGGGAGGCAGACTTCTTACAAGGAATATTTCTCTACTTCCAGACTTTGGTGGGTAGCAGCATCCCACAGAAACGAAAGCAGCATGGCACAATAGCCATCCCTGCCTCCTGCCTGCAGGCAACGCTGCCGTCTGGGTCTGCCAGAGCTCTGGGGAACGTTCAGCATCCAACGGGTGCCCAAAGCATCCATGGGGGTCCTAGGGAGGAAATCTGAGAAAGTTTCAGAGAGAAGAGTAAAGCCTTGCGGCTGAGCTCACTCACAGCAGTTCCAGTGGCAATGCACCCGGATCAAATGTGACCCAGGAGATTGTTGTGATTAGGGATTTTATTGTCAGCTTGCACTAGAGGGTGCTGCTTCGTTAGGGTTTGGGAAAGAGCACAGTAATGGGACCGTCTCCAATGTCTTTATTCCTTACAAAATTAGGCTGAGACCTGAAACGTGTTTAGATTCATATTACCATTCAGTGTGGCCTCAAAATGAAATGGATTGCTTAGCTGGGAAAATGAGAATGTCTTGGCTTGGGAATGAGTTTATACATGTGGGGGGCAAGGGTAAGCATTTGGGTTAGATGCTGTGACAAATGAAAGGAAAGACTGGTCAGCCTTGCCCTTTTTCTCTCCATTTCACAATTCTGAGATGAATGGATGCCTCAAGGAGCTGAGAAATCAGGGAAAAAAACTAAGGACAGGACAGTGAAGGCAGACATGGGAGATAATGAGACTTTGGAATTTACTGCTACAGGACAGATAATCAAAATCTCATGATAAAATTTTCTAGAAGAAATAAAAGCTAAATACCTTTTATGACCACTGCAGTCTTTTGGCTAAGATAAAGGTAACCAGATCCCAGGCACTGAGATATAAAATGATGTGTTAGAGGTATCAGTAGGAAATTACTTCCCCTGTGTGCTGCATTGCTGTGTTGACTGCGCCTCCTCTGTTTTTGTTTCCATTTGCCGAAGGCGTGGAGGAACGGCTGTTGCTGTAGGCAGCATCCCAGACCCGCAGCTGGGAAGGGGATACCTTACACCACCCTGCTTGGCTCCCAGAGCATCTGCCCACCCTCCTGGGTGTCTCACAGGGAGGCAACCTGCGTCTTCCAAGACCTGGTGGAGCCTGGCACAGGGAATCTGTGAGCTGTCCAAGCAATGGCTGGACTTCATTCAGGGCAGATTTGGTTCCAGTGAGGGAAGCAGCTCTGGAGGGTGCTATGTACGTGCTGTATAGTCTGGCACGCTTGTTTATGGCCCCATAAAACTCCTCTGGTTGGCACTCCTATTTGGCATCCACCAGGAAGCACCTCCCTTGGGCAAAAAAAGGTTAAAATGGGACTTTTTGTAAGGGCCTTGATGACATTATTTTCCTGGTGTTTTATATATGCTAATAGCAATAAAAGAGCTGGTTTTAAAGTTGGGCTGATACATACCTATTGCATTTAAATCCACTTTGAACATGAAAGGAGGGGTAGAAGAAAAACAATAACTCTTCTCAAATCCAGATGAGTTTTACAGAGTAATTTTCTTCTAGAAACTTGACTTCCTTATGGGGTTGATTTTGCCTTTTATGTGTCTGCATTCTGATATCTTTATTTCCAGCTTCCCCACATTTTTGACCGTTGTTGGCAAGAAGGAGGAAACTGTTTCTTACTAAAACTTTTATTAGGCAGTTATTAGTATTTCCTTCTTTAATATTGAACGGCTTTTCTGTGCAGTAAATTTAATGTTCTGCTGCTGGAGAAGCAAAGGGACTAAGGCATCAGACAGGTTTTGTGGAAATAGATGGAGATTTTTCTAGCAAAATCATAGAGATTATGATCCACTCTGGGAATAAAATTTTTAAAAAATTCAGTTTTCATCTGTACTTGCATCTAAACATGCAACTTGAACTGAGGTACCCTGAGCCTGTCCTCAACAGCAGCAGTTTGCCTCATTTAAGGTGCTGCCCATTTGGGTCTCAGCTGAAAACAGGTGTAGTTATACTCTCCTGTTAAATTTAAGAAATACCTGTGGATGGTCTTTTCTCACTGAGAGTCAAATCACCTTCATTTTACGCAGTGGTGCTTGTTGTCAGTCGCTGTGCACTGTGCCAACCCAATCCAGCGTGTGCAAGCAAATGCTTCCCTGATCTGCGGTTGCACTTGAGAGCAGGGGGTCAGCACTTCTGCACATCTTGTCACCTTTGATCAGCCACCAGAGGGTTAATTGCACACCAGCTCTCTGCAGACCTCTCTGTTGGTGAGGCCTGGAAAATCGCAACTAGCCCATGATAAATGCCCCTGCAAGCAGGTTAAGGTGTGACTGCAGCAGGAAGGTGGAGTAAGCTATGAAATCAGGATGATTGGATGGTGTATATGATATGATGCTGATGGAAAGGAAAACAAACTCAGGGGCTCTCCATGCGAGAAGGATCCATTTTATATCGCAGAAAGCATTTACAAGAAGCAGCACTTAAATGAATGGGTGACTTGATGAGAGATTAGAGCAGACTAGAAGAGGGTCACAGCAGTTCTGCCAGCCTGTCCCCCAAGTGTGTGTTTCCCCCAGCACCCTCAGCCTGCCTGGCCACGTGATAAAGAAGCTAGTTTGGGGTACTGTGGCACTATAAAACTTTTCTTACTGGCAGAGTTAATTTGACATCCCCAGGGATAGGAACAGGCAGGCTGGGATGCAGCAAGAATGGGAGACTGGCACTGATAACTTCAAGCAGCTTAAACCATCATGGCATTGCAGGCTCACAGTGCCCACCTCCCAGCACAGTGTCAGGTGTGTAAAAATGGGATTCACAAAAGCCAGCACACTGGGCAGAACCTGCCTGCTCTAACCCATAGGAAACCCCAGGGAAGGGACATTCTGATCCTGCTACTCCTCAGAGCGCAGCCTCCTTTCCTGGTGACTGTGAAGAGGCACTTACCTACAGCTCACATTTCTTACCCTGGCCCTTCTGTAAGAGTTATGAATCTGCAGCTTTTCACACACGCAAAAAAGAAAAGGGGTGGGGGGGCGTGGAAGAAAAAGGTAGAAAAGATCATTCCTTTCTTTTGCACGCTTAATGGCAAGATGCAGTGCCCTCCCACATCCCAGGTCTCTGAGCCAGGCACTCAAGAGCAGAGGTAAATCAGTGTTTTCAGGTCCCCTCTCTGTCTGAAGGGACTTGAGGTACTACACAGCATTTGGGGGACTACGAAAAGTTTCTCCCCGTGAAGCCCCTCAGCTTCCCATGCTCTAATGTGTTTCCTCAGAAAACAGCAGTTTCAGCGGTTGCAAGAAAGCCACAGCATGCAAACGTGCAAGTGTGAGAACAAGTCTCCAGCTCAGTGGCTGGTGTGCTGTCCCTGGAGCTGGGAGCTTCAGGCTTTGATCTGCTCTCACATATGGACCCATTTGATGGGACCTATTCTGCTGGAACATATGGACAACTCTCAGGACTGCTCACATACAGAAAATCCCACAGAGTTTTCAGACAACTATAATATAGACGTTTCAGGGGAATTTTGCTTCAGAGCAATTTTAGCATGCCCTGTGGACTCAACTCCCATCTAGGATTCCTGTGTGTCCCCAACACCTCTCCTTGTTGCAAAGCTGCAGGTGAGGAGGATCAGGCGCTTCCCTCCAAAAGCACACTGTGACCCAAATTCAAACAGCAGTGAAAATACATCCGCAGGCGGCTTGAAACCCTGCCCTACCGCATGGAAACCCAGATCCCGCCTGCTTTGCGACGCCTTCCACGGCTGCTCAGCAGATGACATAACATTAGTCGTGACTTACTGACACAGGTATTCAACTAAATAACGCGTGAAACAATGGAGAGGAAACGTCAAGGGGTTGGCCAGCTCAGTCACTGGGTTCGCTTGCGGTTCTGGGCAGTTCCTGCCTGCGCTGCTGTTGAGCCTCTCAGATAACGAGCTGTGCTGAGCTGGGGGAAGCCCGTCCAGCCCCGCGGCAGCGGCTGCGGCCGCTTCCAGCGGCGGATCCCGGTCGGGGGTCTCGGCCGGGGTCGGGGGGGCGGCCCCGCTGCAGCGTTCCCCGCATCCCGCGGCGGCGCGGGAAAAGAAGCGGCGGCGGCCGCCGGGACCCCCCTGGCTCCTGCCTTGCGCCCCTGCCCGCCCTGCAGCCCCAGCCCGGGGTGGCTGCGGCGGGAGGGGCTCCCCAAACGTGCTCGCCCGCTGCTCGCGCGGACCCCGGAGTGGGTTTTTGGGCAGTGGGAGGTTTTGGGAGGGTGGAGAAGTCCCGTCCCGGGGACTCGGCAGGTGGCGACAGAGCACGGGCTTTGGGGGGTGCCCGGCGCTGCTCAGGGCGGGAGGGGCGGGGGGCTCCTCTGCGGGACCCCCGGGGCAAGGGTGCAGAGGCCCCACTAACGCCACCCGAGCAAACCTTCTTCCTGGAAGGCGTCTCATGAGGATTAATACTTACTTTTACTAGTACTCTTACAGAGAGATATAATAGGATTTTAACTTAAAAAAAAATTCTGTATATCTCGCACATATACGTTTCTAGATACAAATATAGGAATAACCAGAGCACATACAGAAGCCTAAAATCCAACAGGCAAGGCGCAGGCCGCGGGTGGAGGAGAAGGAGAGTTGGAGGCCGCTCCGGCAGCATCCTGGGCCGGCTCGGAGGGGCAAACCCGGCTCCCCATCCCCCGCGGCTGGGTCGCCGAGCGCTGCCTACACTGACGGGGACCCCCGAGCCCCCAGTGGGGTGAACAGGCTGCGTCGGGCTCAGGCACCGTTCGGGGCTCGGGAGGGGCGGCCGGGGGCTCGGGCTGCCAGCATCCCGGCGGGATCCGTGGGATCGACCTGCCCGCAGCTCGCCGGGGAGCGGGATGGAGCAGGCATTTGGCGAAAGGGCTGTCCGTCCTTCCCCGTGGGGCGCTGGCAGGCAGCGCCCGGCCCTTTCCGGGATGCTCCCCGTCCCGTGCCCTCGAGTAGGGACGGGGGAGCTGCAAAGCCTCGGACTTAGTCCTTCTATTTTCCCCTCGTAAGAACTCGAATAATTTTTTTCCGTCTCCTTTGTCGGCCTCGGGGAAGAAGAAAAAAAAAAATCCTTCGAGACTCCCTTCCTAAAAAAAAAAAAACAAAAAAAAGCAGCAGCATCGCTTCTGCCACACAGTTCATTCGGCTCCTTCTCGAGTCCCTCGGAAAGCAAGATTAAAGGGGAAAGTCGCAGCTGTATATTTATGTTTTCATTGCTAGAAGGGAATTGATTTCCTTGCATTTATTTTTGTAGTTGCAATACACAAGGGCGGATTTGCGTCACCAAAGCAACTTGCTGGTTGAGATAAAGTTGCACAAATATTGAAAAGGGAAGTGCTCGCGCTCATTATGAAGTTTTTCTCCGGAAGAAATAAGGATTTCTGCTGTATCCTAAAATACTAAAGCCGCTTCTATTTTGGGACAAATCTCGCAGGCACATCCGCTCATTTAGTCCGAGTTGGAACCTCTCAAAAAACAGGAGATGACCTGGACTGCAGCGAGCCCCGGGTTTCCTGCAGCCTTCTCCCTCCTTGCGCGGGAAGGAGGGGCCGCCGCCTCCCCCGGCAGCGCGGCCGCGCAGCCCTGAACGTCCCCGGGCAGGCAGGGAGGCCTGCGGAGGCCTTTGGGGAGAAAGGACACCCTTGTCCCCGGGAAGAGGGAGAGGCCGGGGGGTGAGGCAGGTGCTCCTGGTTTCGGCCGCGGAGGATGCGCGCGGGCGCAGCGCGGCCGAGCCCCGGGAAAGCACCTGCCCCCGCGGCCCGGAGTCCCCAGTTCCCTCGCCCTCCCGAGGCCCAGCCCGGGGGTGAAGGGCTTTAGTGCGAGGCGTTTGGCGTTTCCTTTCGGGTTATTTTAGTGTCCGCGAGATGACAGCGCTTCCCCGCGCTCGGGCCCGGGGTCCCGGCCACCGGCGGCACCGAGGCACCGGCGGCACTGAGGCAGCGGAGCCGCGGCCGTGCCCGGGTCGGGTCTGCCCGGCGTGTCCGCAAACGGGCCTTTCCCTCCGGTGCTGCTCATCCACGGGCCCTGCACGGCAGCGAGGCGAGATGAGTTTTGAAATCAGCTCCTAAAAAAGAAAAAAAGAAAAAAGAAAGAAAGAAAGAAAAACAAACACCACGTTTGGTTTTGCTTGGGTTTTTTTCCCCTTGACTGCCTGGTGAGCAGCCCCGGGCTGGTCCGACGCTCCGGGGTAGCAGTGGTAATTGCAGCAATAATTTAACGAGGCGGTTTGCGGCCGGGATGCAGAGCCCAGGGCACGCTTCGTTGTCCGTCCCTCGGGCGGGTTGGCGGGATGGCTCTGCCCGGCGGTGGGAACGCGAGTGGAACCGGAGTCGTTCGATCCGGTTTGAGATCAAGAAGATGGCTCTGGGGTCAGCTGGCGTGGGGGAGAACGGGGAGAGATGCAAGGAAAAGGGGCTTTCCGCTGTCGAAGCCGGAAAAGTTCAGACATAATCGACCTTTTCTTTCACCGGCTTCGGTTTCGGACACATCTTGGCAAGCCAGCCCATCTTCATTTTTCGGTTTTGCCTCGTTTATAAGAATCAAACCAAAGCAAAGAGGTGCCTGGCTTTTCCCGGGGAACCAGCCTCACCTTTACCCGTTATAGCATACGGTTATGGCTGAGGAACGCGTTCACTCTCGCTCACAGGTGGTTTCAATATTCACACAGAAGCTACATCTTCATACCTGGCGAAACAAAAATAGTTTGCCTTACTGGCGGTTCCCCGAAAACCGTCAGAATTTGGGAAACGCTTTGGAAAAAATAATATGACATTTTTGAAACAAAATCAAAGCAAACTTGCAATCGTCCGACCCGGCAGGCTGCTTTAAACGGCAGCGACTGCTTTACTTGTACGAAAACTAAAAATAAAGAAATAGTTGATTTTCAGAGTCAGGTCAGGACAAATGTGATGTTAGAGTGGAGGGGGAAAAAAGCGCCAAAGACGTTTTGATAAGTTTGTCCCTAAATCATTGCAGTGAATATAGCATAATGATTCTGGTGTACTGGAAAAAGTGGGGATAATTTTGTAGTCAAAGATTTGAGAAATTATAAAGTAGTTTTTAAGGTGTAATTAGTGTGCAAGCAGATGCAGCCACCGGGATGGAGAACCTGACAAAAATCTATTGTAAAATTACCATGTCGTGAAAATAATATTAGGTAATTAGTCGCTGCTAATGCAGGATCCAACGGGTCCTGGGCCCAGAATATCTGGGGGCTCTCATAAATACATATGTTGCGTGCATCAGCATGGACTCCTTCTCTTCCAGACTGTCCCAAGCCCATTTATCCAGGAAGGAAACACATTTCCTTGAGAATCGTTTCCAAGAGGACAGACCCGCTTCCAATAGCCAAGAATTTCCCTGCGCTTTTCTTTCAAACGTTTGGAAATCGCGGCGGCAGCAAGCGCGGAGACCTTGCGCTGGTTGTTTGTTTTTTTTGGGGGGGGGAAGGGTTTGTTCAAAGTCGAGGGCGCAATTTAAGGGGGGGATAGGTGTGTGTTGGGCTGTACTTTGTGGGGCAAACCGCTCCAAATCGCGGGTCCGCCACGCAGTTGGCGCTGTGGGCGCGGTGGCCGTACCCGGGACCCGGCCCTGCGGGGGCGTGTCGGCGGGCGGTGCTGCCCAGCCCCGCGGATCGCGGATTGGGCGTGGGGAGGGAGCGAGGGCTGCTCGCTGCCAGAGAAAGTTTTGGGGAGGGGTGGATATTTTTTTCTTCCCCCAGTGCGAGGAAAGGGGGTTTGGTTTGGGTTTGTTTTGTTTGCGCCTCTCCGCTCCTCGCCCGCTCGCTTTCTTCGTCTGGCCGTGGGTTCTGGGGACTTTTTAATTTTCGGGGTTATTTTTTTTCTTTTTGTTTTCTTCATTTTTTTGGTGGTTGGCTCTCCCTCCTCGCCCCTCCGGGAAGTGCTCCACCAGCAGCCTCTCGCCCAGCCATCCCTCCCCATGCGCCCGGGGCTGCGGGCAGCTCCGCGGCGCGCACCCGGGAGCTGAGCTGCGGAGCGGCGCGTCCCCTCCTCGGGCAGGATGTACACGGCCGGGCTGGCTCCTTTCTACGCCTCCAACTTCAGCTTGTGGTCAGCGGCGTATTGCTCTGCATCGGGGCCGGCGGCCGGCGGCTGCTTCCCGCTGGACGCCGCGGCGGCGAAGAAGCCGTCCTTCTGCATCGCCGACATCCTCCACGCCGGCAGCGAGGCGGCGGGAGGAGCTGCCGACAGCCTGCCCGGAGGACCCGGCACCGGGATGCCGGCCGCGCTGGGAGCCGTGCACCACGGCGGTCCCTTCCACGCCACGGCCTCGCCTCTCCGGCCCACGCCCGTCGTGGCCCCCGACGCCCCCGCCGCCGCCTTCCCGCCGCGCCTCTCGCCGCTCTCCGCCGCCTACCACTCCCACCACCACCGCCCCCCGCAGCACCGGTCCCCCGCGGCGGCGGCGGCGGCGGCTGCGGGCGGCGGAGGCGCCGCCGCTGCCCGGCGACTGCCGCGGGGTCGGGGGGGCGGCGGGGGCGTCGGGGGCCACGACGGGCGTGGGCCGGAGAGGCGTTTTTTTTTTTTTTTTTTTTTTTTTTTTTTTTTTTTTTTTT
>NW_024581798.1:0-29855 GCF_017639235.1 Corvus kubaryi | reverse complement strand
GAGCCTCCTCCCGGACTCCCTGCGCTCCCTCCCCGGGCCGCCGGGCACCGCCGAGCCCCCCACCCCGCCGCCGGGGCCGTCGCCGTGTGCCGCGCAGCCGCGGGCCCCCGCCGAGCTGGCCGCCGCCGCCGCCCTCCGCTGGGCCGCCGAGCCGCCTCCCGCGCTCCCGGGGCCGCTCCCCAAGGCAGGTGAGGCCGGGCCGGGCCGGGCCGGGCACCGCGGTACCGGGGCAGGAGGGAAGGGGAGGGCCGGGATCCCGGCGGTCGGGGCTCGGGGGATGGGGCCGGAACGAGTAAAGGCGAAGGCTTTCCCTTTCTCCCGACGGGCTCCGTGGAAAGGGAATGGACAGGAATTCCGTCGGGTTCACTTTATCGCTCTTAAAAAGCATGGAGCCGCACAGCGACCGGCCCGCTCCCCAGCCAGAATCGCTTCCACCGCGACTAGTGGAGGGGGCCGGCGAACGTCGCCGCTGCCAACCGTCTCCCCGACGTGCCGCTTCTGGGCCCGTTCCCCAGGCCGGCCGGGAACGGGCCGCATCCCGCGTGGATCACAGCCGCATGTCTTTCTGCCGCTCCCGGTCCTGCTCCCGGGCTGGAGTCGGTGCCCGGCTTCCCGCACCCCGGGCAACGGGCTGCGGGACGTCGTCCAAGACAAGACCTGCATAGAGAGCCTCGGACCAAAAGCGGCGCCAGGAGCCGGAAGGCTTCTGCGGAACTATGACGACCGGGGAAAGCCGGGTGGTGGCAGGGGATGAGCGGGACAACCCAGTCCTCCTGCACAGGCCTGTCCCCGGGGCAGCTTGCGACAGGTCGGGGGTGCTGAAACCACCGCCTGCAATGGGCTCCTTGTGAGTGCGACCTGTCGGTAATACACGTTTCTGAAGGCAAAACTAACCCTCCGGAACCGCTGTCGCGTTCCGTCCGTTGTCTGAGCGGGAGCTGACAGTCTTCCGCGATAGGGATACTCGGCAGGCAGGCCGCTGCCAGCCCATTGCGCTCCGCTGACAAGCTGTGACTAAATTTTACGCGGTACCCCGGGAGGGGAATGGCGAACCCTGGGCTCCCGCCGCGCGGGCCCGTGTGCGCTATGGAGCCAGTCCGGCCACGGGGGCGTCCGCCAGGGCCCCGGCATGGCGCTCTGCTCCTCCAGTACCGGAGCAGACGCACACCGGGTCCGAGGCGCGGCACGGCTGACTCCGGCAGTGTGGCGAGGATGCCGGTGGTTTGGGACCCGCTTTCCCTTTTCCGGCCCTTGGCACCGCCTGCCTGCCCTCCGGCAGCCCCGTCCCCCGCATCGCGGCCCGGTTCCGCTGGCCTCTCCCCAGGGCCGGGCATGGGGGTATTTGCCCAAATTTCCCACTAGTCGTAGCCTCCCGCCAGCGCGGATCATCTCCGCTCTCCGCAGCCGCGGCGGCGCTTGGCCGGGGCCGCCTCCCTGCGAGGAGGTGGCGGGGGATAAGGCCGAGGAGGTGGGGAGAGAAGGAGAAAAACCCGCCTTGCTTCTTCCAGAAAATGAAAGTTCCCATGCGCCAGCACGATATAAATCTGTCGGATAGGAACGATATTAACTTGCACGCTCAACTTTCCTTCACCCTGATATATGGACTTCCCGGTTTAAAAGATTACAGTAATCACGGGAGGAGAGTGTAAAATCGAATCTGATAGCAATAACTTTTGGGGAAGGTCAGGCTCAAGTGAAATGTTACCAAGCAACAGGCATTTTGTTTGCAAAATACAATCAAAGTGTATTGATGAGAAATTCTTCCTTGCCAGCCAGTCAGCACTTTCTGATAACAGCTTTACGGAGAGAAAAAACAAACAAACAAACAAACAAACAAAACATAACGGAGATCTGTATAAATCAAGGCCCTCGGCGCTGCCTCTGCCCCCGTTCCCGCCCGCGG
Source organism: Corvus kubaryi (assembly GCF_017639235.1). Classification (NCBI taxonomy): domain Eukaryota; kingdom Metazoa; phylum Chordata; class Aves; order Passeriformes; family Corvidae; genus Corvus; species Corvus kubaryi. The sequence goes on along the minus strand of NW_024581798.1, from coordinate 27,952 downwards.
TGAGGCCGGGCTAGGGGGACCGGGGCACCCCGGGACCATCGGGGAACCTTTCTAGTTACACAGAACTCACCCGCGTGGTCCCCGGTCCCTGATTGTCACCGACGATTTTTCCCCCAGTTTTTAATGAACATGAGGATGCATGAGAGCAAAGCAAAAAATATCTCCTTAGAGGTTCCTCCTGTCACCTGCCACCAGACGCTGTTTAACCACAAGACTTGTTTATTTCCAACTATCCTGCGTGCTCTGAGCGGCAGGGTTTTCTCTTTCCTCTCTCCCCATTAACTGTAAAAGTTGCCGTGAAAACAGGGGATGAACCTCCTGTCTACCCGGTTTCTAAAACACACACGCGACCCCTTCCTTCTCGAGGACGTTATTCTCGTGAAAAGTTTTTTCACTGCCGAAGGGATATTTCCCGATGTCTGGCAAAATCAGATCCGTTTGCTTTGATTCCTGCTACAATCAGCCATTTCGGTGGGACAGTTCCGAAGTTCTGTTCTAGAAACAACCCCTGTTGCATCTGCCTCTGCTAACCTGGAATGATTCCTCCTCCTGATACCATGCTCACGAACTTTCCTTGCCCACATGAGTGCATGTTGCATTTCCTTAGTAGTAGTTACCAAGACTTGTAAACAATATAATGCTATATTCGGTCGTCTGATATTTTCAGAGACAGCTTCTTAATGCAGCGCAGCTGTCTCTGTGTTAGTTTGAGAACAGTCATTAGTCTCCTACAGAGTATTTAGACCTTCGAATACAGGGAAGAAAGTCTAAAGTGAAAGTAATAAAAAAAACCAGAACCAAAAACAATACCAAAAGAAAACTCCAACAACCCAAATCAAACTAACAAACAGCTCACTCCTTCAGACAGACAGCAAAAGTAAAAAAAAATCAAACCCACCAGTCAAAAAATTCATCCAAAGCAAACATAAAAGGTCCCACCAAAAACGTAGCCTTAGCTTTTTGTGCAGTTATACTAGTTGTGGTATCAGTCTTTCCTAATAATACGACTAAGGAAAACAGCAGGTGCTTTTGAGATAAAAGAAAATCTCTGTTGCGAAAAGAGTTGTCCTAACAATCAAAGAACAAGGTGTTTTAACAGGGAGTCAGCGGTGGGAATATCGAAGAAGCAAATTTGGTTCCAAAATACTAGACCAACTTTTCCAGACAAGTTATTAACTTGAGGAGAATAACTTTTCCCCCTCACCTATTTTAATTTTATTTGGCCCCTTTGCAACACTTTACTCACGATTGTTAATGTATAAATAATCAAGAAGAACTGGGGTAAATATTGTGCCAAATTCGTATCAGCTTTATTTATTAATTTGTATTTTACTGTAAATGCATGTACAGTTCTCCCACTGTTCTGTTTCACGTGCATCTGTATTTGCATTGCATCTCTGTAGATCCGGGTCGGTGTCTCTGCATGCATATTATTTGGTGAATACTCCCCATCTTTTATATCAGTAGGAAAACAGTTTCCCTAGTTTTCCCAGGAATCACAAACTAGATACTTAAATGCAGACAATTTCAAATAGAAGGTGTTGGGAGAAAAAACCCCCCACCCAACACACGCACAATCACAGAAAAAAAACCAAACCAAAACAACCCTCCGCCCCCCCCCCCCACCAAAACAACCCACCCCCACAAACCGGCAAAACAACCCCCCCCAAAAAAAAAAAAAAAAAAAAAAAAAACCAAAAAAAAAAGGCAGCAAACCAACCAAACACCACCACCACTAAAAATACAGCAAAAAGCCGAAGCTCACACAGAACAAAATACAACACCCAAACACCCACAAACGTAAAATGTCTGAGGACGAGATTTCTTTCTTGAAGTCTAGAACATCCTCATGTGAAACTTACGAATTATGGGGAAAAAAAAAAAGCTTTGGTGAAGAGCAGGAGGTTGTAAGTTCTAAATACAAAATTGTTTTTGTACCTGAAAATACAAACATTTGCAATTAATACATGCATGCAATATGCCTACAATTCAGTGCCCACGTAGGGACATTTACAACGTATCTTCACAAATTTTTGTTTATTTGGCGATGTCTATTTTGTGCCAGTTTTAAACAAACGAAAATCCCGGTCGCGGCGGTTCCCATGGAGGGTTGGGGACAGTCCCCGGAGCACGCCTGGTTCTCCCGGAGCGCTCAGCGTAGCGGGCAAGGGGTGTTTCGATGGGGAGAAAGCAGTTAAAGCACAGCCTAACAGAGAGGGAAGCCCCGGCGCCGGCCAGGTGAGCTGCCGTGCGACAGGCTCGGGCCCCGGGCTGTGACACCGCGCACCGCCCCAGCCCGGGCATGGAGCCGCCTGACACCGGCAGCCAGAAATGCTCTCAAAAAAGGCAGAGGGAAAAATACAACAGCCTTCATGCTCAGTGGTAGCCAACAGAGGGTAATCCTCCATGTGTTAATAGCAGCGCTTCGATTTAAGTCACCAAAATCTCGTTTTCCGCGTCTGTTCCTGCAAGTCTAACAGCCCGGTGAGATATGTCGCTATGACCTGTGCTGTTCGAGGAGATTATCCCTGTGCAAAAGCTAAGAGCCGGCATCTGTACGGTCTCCTGATGATAAAGACGCAAAATTCAGTGGGACAAGTTCTCAGAATTGTAAGAAAATTTTTTAGGCAAGCCTCATAAGGATATTTTTAAGTGTACAGAAAACGAAGCAATTCTGAAATATCTTGAAAATAACATTTTGTAAGGATCAGGGAATATATTAGAGATATCTTACCTGATCTGGGAGTGTGTGTGTGTTTGTTTGTTTTTAATAAACACTTTTTTTTTCCTCCCCAATAGTACTTTTTCCCATAAAGATACACTGTAAACGTGAGCATGAGGTATTTCTGAAATATGTCCTCCTTGCATTCAGTCCATTTGGTAATATTGGTCACCACAGTGCAATCTATTTATGTGAAAATTAGGGCTATCATCTCCCTTAACAGCCTCTCTAACTCTGTCAAGACAGGGACAGGGTAGTTGGATGATCCTCAGACTGCCCGATAAGCCTTCAATACACAAATTGTCCATTCACCAAGATTTGTAATAAATGCATAGTGAAGGGATTAGAAGGGAAAGGTAGCGTGAGTCTCACGTTTTCTCAATAGTGGATGAGCTGTGCCAATGCCTTAACACCTCCTCAAAAGGAGGCACGTGCCAGTTTGCTATCGGCAGCAATTCCTGCATTCTACTTCGGCTGCTAAAGCAGGATTGATGCGCTGAGTGTGTGAGAAAAAGGAAACATACACAGCCTTGTCTGTAATATACAACATGCAGAGCTGCTGCTTCTCTGCACTAGACAGACAGCGTAATCAGTGTAAAAACCAGTTCCCCAAACAGGTTATCCTGCTAAAAGGAGTGAGGTCTTTGTAAGGGCGTCTGTATTCCTCAGCTACACACTTACCTTCCACAGCCCAAATTAGCAGCATCCCAATCTCTGTAAGATGGCCCATCATTTCTGCCAGGTGCATCCATCCCCATGAGGAAAACCTTCCTTTGCCATGCTCACACTGTCCTGTGCTCCGCCAGGATCTCCTCTTTGTAACTCCCATTGTGGCGAGCATAGTGTATTCTTGCTCAGCTCGGGCTTGCTCAGACCCTGACTTCTTTCTATCTGGTGGATAAATTGCTTTAACAGTATTTTTTCATGCTGATCTGGTAAACATTACACTTAGCCCACTAATGGATGAGGAGATGCCCTGCCTGTTCCTGTGGTGAGAGGAAGGCAGGAGATGGTGAGCACTGAGGCTCAGGTGCTTGCACACTTCTAACTGGTTCCATCTCAGCTGGGCAGGTGGGATCATCAGCACATTTCAGGAATCTTTGCTTGCTTCTTACAGCTACTTTATCTAGTTGGGGAGTTTGCCAGGGGCTTGGAAAACCAAGGAAAGAGTTGGATTGGTTTTTGCAGACAGTCCTTCCCATTTGTGTGTTCAAAAGCACTACCCTGTGCAGTTAAAGTAGACTCTGTCAGCTGCAGTTTGGAAAATGATCCTGTCCCCATGCATTGATGCTTTCCAAGAGTATCATCAATGCGCTCTTTGAGAAAAGCCAGCAGAACTGTGTTCTTGGGAAATAACCATGAACAATCACAAGCAAGTATATTGACCCCCTTTTGCAAAAGCAAGCATTCTTCCCTTCTTGCTGACAAGGGGTCTTATTTCAAAGGATCCCATACCCTGGTTAGGCATTACCAAAGAGTTTTGAGTGTCCATCTGGAGATGGCATGGTCAATGGACTTGTTTTCACCTCCATACTCAGCTCTCATCCTTCTTAGTTTAGCACACAGAAAGCAAGATACCTGGAACGATTGTTAAGAGAGCTTGTGGGGTCCCCATCACTGGAATTATTTAAAACTCAGCTGGAGCAGGGACACAAGCAACCTGCTCTTTGTCTAACGCTGCTCCTGCTTTGAAGAGGATGTTGGACCAAATGCCTTCCAGATGTCCTCTCCAAATCAGAATTTTCTAGAATATGTGCTTGAATGGGACAAGGCATCAGCCACACTTAAGGGTTTAGAGGAAAACCTGTGATCCTTGCTGTGGAAGGAACCAATTTCTATGGGAGGAACCAGTTTCTTCAGAGCCAGAACTGGGATGCATTTTTTTATTTGAAGACTTTTTAAACCTTCAGCCTGTACTTATAATGGAATGGTTCCACCAATGCTGTTGGAGCTGCAGAGGGAATTTTCATCTCCTAAGTGCCCTCTTCAGCTCACAATGAGATCGTACTAGTGAGGAATCACGATGTGAAAGTGCTGAAGTTCCTCTGAGAACTTGGTGGTGTGTTGCTGCCTTGTAACCAGTGAGAAAGGATGTATATAGCATTTTTGATGCAGCAGAAAAATGATTACAGCTTCTTTGCTTGCACATGAGAGAATGAGACAGAGTACGCCTAGATCAGGCCACATTATTCTTTTGCAGTTTTATTCTCATGAGATGTTGCAAAGATACCTTAATTTTGGAAAGATCTCTGAAAAAAAGCACTTTTTTCCCCTTAGAATCCTGGTCTGTTCACTTTAAGAAGACAGCATCCCCAAATCTCTGTAAAAGCTTTTGGCCTCAGTTTTCTGTTAACTTCTCTGACTTCTCTTTGCAGACATGAATGAGGAGCGGTTGGGTGATGCGAGTGGAGCAGACAGTACTGAGACCTACAGTGACAAAGACACAGACCAAAGGAGTTCCCCAGACATGACTAAAGCCAAAAGTTGTTTCAACCCTGAAAGCCCTGAAATTGTTTCAGTGGATGAGGTTGGTTTTGCAGTTCAGAAAAATGGTGGGAGCACAGAGAACCGTCCAGATAGCCCCAAGTACCACCCAGAGCAGAACCACCTCCTGATAGAAGGTCCTTCTGGGACAGTTTCCCTACCATTCAGTTTGAAAGCAAACAGACCTCCACTTGAAGTCTTGAAAAAGATCTTCCCTAACCAAAAGCCAACTGTTCTAGATTTGATCCTGAAGGGGTGTGGCGGTGATCTGGTGAGTGCTGTAGAGGTTCTCCTGTCTAGTCGGTCTTCAGTGGCCAGCGGAGAGAGAACTTCTGCAGAATCTGATAGTCTTGTTTTGCCTTCCAACGGGCATATTTTTGAACACACACTGAGTTCCTATCCTATTTCGTCTTCCAAGTGGTCTGTGGGCTCGGCATTTAGGGTTCCTGACACGCTGAGGTTCTCTGCTGATTCCAGTAATGTTGTGCCAAATCCTCTGGCTGTACCTTTGCAGCACCCTTTCCCTCAGCCACCACGCTACCCGCTGATGCTGAGGAACACTTTGGCAAGAAACCAGTCCAGCCCATTCCTGCCCAATGACGTCACCCTGTGGAACACCATGACGCTGCAGCAGCAGTACCAGTTGCGGTCCCAGTATGTCAGTCCTTTCTCTAGCAACTCAGCCAGTGTTTTCCGAACCTCACCTGTCCTTCCTTCCCGCTCGTCAGAAGATCCTAGGATCTCGATTCCTGATGATGGATGTCCTATTGTGTCTAAGCAACCAATTTACACAGAGGATGATTATGAGGAAAGGTCTGATTCTTCAGACTCAAGAATACTCAACACATCTTCTTAGACCGACATTTGACATGTGACAGCTAAGCGATGCTCACAGTGCAGCTGAACTCCTGGCCCCTAAGAGGAGGGACACATACTCTACAAAACTCTTGCAATTGTATTAAAAAGTGACTTTGCTTGGTATTGTACTATAGCAATAAAGACGTAACTTATTTAATTTCTTGCACTTCACTGGATAATGCCAAATAGCAATACTCTGGCTTTAGTGCTGAGTGTGTGTTACAAAGGAAGACTTTATGGCTACCACTTATGGGACTCTAGAAGACTCATAATGGAAATAGAAGCCCAAGGTCTACTTTGTTCCTTAACTCAGAAAAATGGGGATGTTAAACTAGAATACTTGAATGCTGTTTTATAATTGAGAACTCCTCAGGACATAAGAAATCAAGCAAACGTAGTTCAATTGCAAATGGACTAAAACAAGGACCTTATAATCTTATGCCAGTGATCATCCTTGCAATGAAAGAAAAGGCAGAAGAAAGAAATACACACATGCAACTAACATCAGCTGCTTCTGTGCTGTTTGAGCTTGGACACTTTTCAGAGAAATATTATTAAGAGTTATTCTTTTCCCATGGCTAGGTCGAAATGTGTAATGTCAGTGTAAAACCAATTACAGCTGTGAATTGCATGAAGTGTATCGTGAAATGAACACCAGATTAAGCATTGTCAGGTTAATGTAGCATGCTAAGGATTCTAGAAAAATAAACTAAGATGATGATCTTGGTTTATGTCATTTATACTGGGCAAATAACATTCTGAAGATAGAGAGCTGATTAGTTCTCAGCCAGGGTTAAAACGTCCAGCTCCAGCAGCTGCAGTCAGAGGAAACCTCTTTTTCCAAGTCTGAGTTTTGCTTCCCTGCCTTGTAACTTGCAACTGAGATTAGGCAAAAGTTGTCATCAGGGAAGCTGAGGTCTCTTGCATTTGTACTGCAGACATTTCCAAACTCAGCTGAGTAAAGCAGAGCTTGCTACAATCACAGAAAGCAGAAAACAAAAGGCTCTCCAAATACTTCAGAAGCGTCTTTTTTTCCTATACTGTAGAAGTAGTACAAAAAGGAAATAGGATGTAATAGCGGGCATTTCTTTAAAATAGTGTTTAGCCAAATGGCAGCTTCCCTAAATCTAGAAAAGTAATGGTTTGAAAAATTTATTGCATGATTGCATGCATTGATTACACTGCATATCTTATGTGTGTCTGAGTAACATTAGGAATTGCTTCTGATGAGGAATGCCACTAAGTTTAATGTCCACTTAGAAGTTTGTTAAGCTTTTAGTGTCTTTTTTTCAACTGTTCACAAGTGACTGCATATGCTTGAAAATTGACTTTTACAAAACACACCTCTGAGTGCAGATGAAATGACTCTCTGGTCTTTCAGGTGTAGGGATTAGTCCCACACCTCAAAAAAAAAAAAAAAAAGGTGAGGCCACCCTGAAGCTGGACTCTGAAGCAGATGGGCTTTAAAACTGTTGTATAAATGTATCAGGCATGTTATCTGGTGTCACTGTTGATACGAATGCCTGTGTTCTCATTTGGCATTTCATGTTCTGTACGTCTTGTGCACACAGTAAATCTCTCATTTTATAAAGGTACTGCATACGCACAAAAAGGAGAATAAGATAATGACTTTATTTTCCTTAGGGGATAAATTAACTGAAAGATACTTTATCTTGCATAACTTTCCAACCTGTTCAAAAAAGCATTTTATTGGTTATGCTACAGAGCAAAGACATAAAAGCAGGGGAAGGGAGGAAAAAATATTCCCTTATGGAAGTGTAAATCTGAAAGCATCCGGAGCTTTCCTGAATGCACAGTTTCAGTTGTGTACTGACAGATTTGCCTGCATTCACATGGCACTTACAAACAAATTCCTCTTACAGCCACTCCAGAGAAAAAAGGAATATGCAAAATAGATCTCGTGAACAGAAAGGCAGGAGGTAGTGAAACACTGTGCTCCAACACCGTAGAGAAATTGTCAAAGGCTAGGTAAGAGCAGATAGGCCCAGGAGCTCCAGTTCTGAGCAGATTTCCTTCCTGCAGAAATCGTAGGCATCACTGTACATTGAATGAAATCTCAGTGGAGTTTTTTTGTTTGTTTTGCTTGTTTTTTTGTGTATTTGTTTTGCTACAGATGTTGAATCATCTTCAGCAGAAGGACCAAACTGTGGTACCTGCAAGAGCTCATGCCCTCTGTGGTCTGTGGGTTTTCAGAGAAGTGAATTTTGGCATCTTGCAATTGGGACACGTCTTTCAAAGAAAGGTGGCCCTTGGCTTACATGGAATTAACTATTATCACACTTGTGGTGAAAAATGCAGATTTGACGGTATGATTTTTAAAATTCTATCTCTTTTGACAAGCAGTTTTCCGAAAAAGGAAACAAATTAAAATGATCCTTGTCTGTGGTGTTATAAAATAACTTTTGACTCAATTGACAAATACTTTTTTCCTTAAATAAAGCAAATGTATCCCTGTTCAAAACAAGAAATGCAAATTTTAATGTTGGACAGTAATTTTTGTTCGAACACACAATATTTTAGGTATACAGGAGATTTTTTCTTTTTTTTTTCAAAAATATGTACTGGCCTGCAATGATATCTTTGAGAAATTGCTTTGTTCATCCAGTTGTATTGTCCAGGCTGGCACTACAGGCAGATAAAATTTTTAAGGATCTCTTGGCATGTTGGCAGGAATCTTTTTCTGCCGACAACAATGTTGGGACCTGTTCCTCAGACCTCTGCTGTGCTGGTGGGTGCTGCCCACGCAATTCCACCATCCCAGCAAGGGCAGCCGCGGGGAGAGGGAACCCCTTTTCTGCTGGAGCCCCATCAAGTCCGGGCCGGCAGCGGCCACCCCAGAGCTGGCGGTCCTCCCCATGGCTCCGGCTGTGCTTTCCCCGAGGTCGGTGACAGCCGTGTCACCGCAGCTGGCGGCAGCGGGACTGGTCCGGAGCCCGCGGAGCGCCCGTGGCGGTGCAGCTTCCCGGGATTCCCACGGCTCCGGGAGCCGGGAGAAGGTCGGCCGGTACACCACCTAGAACTTGCGTTTCCTGGCTCCATCTTGTGGCAAACAGGGGCATCTCCGCCTCGGAGCAAGTGCTTCACGTTGAGGGAGAGAGGACATTGGGTTGAAGCTGGAAGCATTGAGGCTCAGAAGCTCCCCGAGGCCCCCCCCCCCAAAAAAAAAAAAAAAAAAAGTATCAAGAAGGATGCCTTGAGCCTGGTGAAGTCTCTGTTGGCTCTCAGAATCCAACGCGTTGTTGGGGTTTTTTTGAGGTCTTTTTTGAGTGCTAGTGTGGCTGTGTCTTTCTTGGAGCAAGAGACATTCAGCCCTGTGCCCTCTGCACAGCTCCCGCTCCTGACTGAGCAGCCACTCAGGAGCCTCTTTGGGGTGCCCCAAGACTGTTTTTTCTCCTGACAGAGAGGTGATTTCATGGTCAGCTCTCTAGCCAATGTCACAGGAAGCTCTCTCTGGTCATGGCTCTGCTTGTCCAGGTCTCAGGCCCACCAGACACCAGTGCAGTGGGCTCTGCAGAGGCTGGCTGCTGCCCCAGAGGCACATTGCCAAACCCCTGCTAGCTGACCTCTAGCTGTGACAAGGTGGTTAAGGCCAACAATGATGTAACATTTATAGTTTCTCCCTCAAAGGAATGCCATGGAGAGCTCTAATGCGATGCTCATGTTCTCTGGTATCTCTCATACCTGTAGATAAGGGAATAGTCAGACGGACAGCAGGGATAAGCACAGCACAATGGGGGTGTCCTGCGCCAAACAATCCCTTGCCTTGTCCTTGCTGGTGTTGTGCTGCTTTCCTGGGGGTCCCTGACTTGTCCTCATTATGGGTCTGAAGGGCCACCTCTGCAACATTTGTTGTATGCTTGGTGAACAGGCTCACCTGACATTTGTGCTGACAACTTTGAAAAATGACTTTGATTCTCTCAGTATACTGTTTCAGTGATTCATTCTTTATGTGCATTTATTCAGCAGACTGAGTGGGGAAATAAGATTGATGCTAAATTTATATGTTAATTTTAATATTGAAGCTATCCTGTATTTGAAGAATAAGATCAATTCTTCAATTTCATTTCTTACGTGATATTGCATATTGTCATTACTGGAAAATAAAATTATTTCTGAATGCATACTATCTAAACTTCAATTTTAGTGGACACTTAACTTTGACGCATCATTCTTCTCTCTTCCGTATAAAAACTAACTTAATACAGTATTTAACATTCTTGCACTAGTCTGCCACTGGAAGATGACAAAGACAAGCCTCTTTACCCTAAAGGATGTTTTGTTAATGTGCTCCCTGCAGCATTTCTGCACTGTCACAGATTCCATGCATGACTCTGTGTTGCATACATGCTACAACAGGAATCTTGGTTGATGGTTGTGTCCCTCACTAGGGATTAATTTCATTAATTTCCACATTAACAGCAGTGCTTGAGAGCCACAGCCACAGCTATTCACTAAGCATGCCTGTAGACAGGCCGAAACCTGATCTTAAGTGGAGAATCCAACCCTTAGATCATTATCAGGAAGCAAATCATGTGGAGGATGGATACAGAGAATCACATGTACAGAAAGATTTGGCCTCTACAGAGGGAGAGATACTTTAAAGAGTCCTGCTGCCAGAGACTGGGCTCTCCTGAATCTGCAACAGAAAGAAAACATTTACAGCAATTTAGGAGTGTGGTTTGCTACTTTATCTCTTTGCAATCTGTGCAGAAGATTAAGCCGACAGATAGGGGGAATTTTGCAGGGTTACATCCTTGCTCTGCCCTATAACCCGAGGAAGAATTTTCCCCCTCCATGAGATAAAGATAACTGCTACAAGGATTTAATTGTTTTTATCTGAAAATTCTCAAAGAGTTTAAGTGTTCTGTAAATAAGAGAGCAGAACATAGTGTTTACCAGATTGTGTATGGTATGATTCCCTTTCTGATGTTTTCTCTGTGAGAGAGAGGCTACAGCTTTTCAACGTCTGAACTGTGACTGCCTTCAGCAAGAGTTTTCCTGAAAACCTCAGGATTATACTTAGATAGTCCTGAGCAAACAACTGCCATAAAATGGCTAAAAGTTGTGAGACCTGAGGTAAATACTGTTTGGGTTCTTTCCTCCTTCCTCTTCTGAGTTTATGGACTTCATACATTCCAACTTTCTCCTCTGTAACACCTAGATAAAACCAGAAATCTCGTGACAAAATTGTACTAATTGCCTTTTTTTTTTCCCCTCAAGGCAATGAATACATGAATCAGCAAAAGTTTGAGGAAGAGTGAGAAAGCAGAATTTAAGACACAGTGAAATCTATTCATTCTTCTAGGACTTGTGTGGCTCAGGGAGGTGTGCAGACTCAGGAGGAGCTGGTCTCCTTTCTCTGGGGAGGGTGAGCAGACCGCGGCACTTAGGCCAGCAGTATGACCTCAGCTTGGGGGCTGCAGCCCCTCAGGAGTGGGCCCACGTCAATGGGAGAAAGACGGAGTGAAGGGAGGAGTGTGGCAGCAGCGTGTTGTGAAGGTGCTTGCGGTAACTGATAGAAGCTTTCCTGCTTTGTTGCACACAGCAAAGCTCAAACCCACTTTTGGAAACATCTTTCTTTGGAGCCTGATCCCTCTGCACATTGCTGACATTCCTTCTTGCCATGGTGAGTATAAACCTGGAAGAGTGAGGGATAAAATTCATCCTACACAGAAAAACATAAAGGAGAAATTGAAATACTCAGAAATACTTCCGTGCTATTTGGCAAATCTAGATGTTTTTATCATTTATGAGGGCTAAACGACTCATGTGACAAGGGATGCAGAAGCAATCCTGACAGGCCATTGTACCTGAGGGAGCATTGTAATAAAAATTTAAGTTTCTCTGCCTCTGCTTATTGATCTTCTGACTCACTCACTAGGAACAGGCTCCTGAAGGGTGCTTGCAGCTGTTCACACTGTACAGTTAGCAACTTCCCTGGCAACAGAAACCAGTTGGTTGTTACCTTGAACGTGCCTTTTTCTCTAGTAAAATAAGGACAAGGCTTAATGTCTGGTATGGCTACATATTCTATGTATAAAAAGCAACACTATTACAAGAGAAATGTTCCTAGACTACAGAAAACTATTCTACATGGCTCCATCCTTACTGCAAAATCCTATTCAGGAGATTTCAATACCCTTCATAGATTTAACCCAACTTACAGCCCAGTTACTACATTTTAGACCGTGTGACTTAGTCACTAATACAGTTATGGTCAGTTACATATAAGTTATGAATTTTCTTCCTTGCTCTTTCTCCTGTAATTTCTCTATTTTCTAATGATCTTCAGAGATATAAACAAAAGGAATATTTGGCCACATGTATTTTGCTTCTTTTATCTCCATTATCGCCAAATAACTAATTTTCAGAAAAAGGGTGGTATGGTTAATTTATTTTTAATTTTTCTCAAAAATTTAACAAAACAAAAGTGATAGGTTTTCTGAGGCTCCAAAGGGAAGAGAGCATTAGTTTCACTTGTCCACACAATCTCTTTCTGCTATTCTCACCTATGTTGGTGAGCACAGTACAGGCATCAATCACTACAGCCCTTGCAAACAACTGGGAATTGGGCTGGATTTGGGGTTGCTTTGCAGAACCTTGGAACACATGAGGAGGGAGGGAGGGAGGGAGGGGAAGGGAGGGGAGGAAAGAATAATTTCTGACCTTCATTGCCTTCTGGGGAGTGGGTCTTTCCCAGGCCCAAGCCAGAGCTATCAGACTTTATGCCCACATTTCTGTTGCCTTGAAAAGGGAACAGAGTGATCTACACTAGAGCCAGGAGCTGCTCAGAGCTGGTCTCCCTGTGCTGTCCTCACGCCTCCCTCCTCTCCCAGAAAGTTCGCCGCATGAGTATTTAGCAGACTTGCATGGTGTATGTGTATGCAAAACTATGCCTAATTCCCAGGTGATTGGTTTGTTTTCTGACATAGAAGAACTCGAGTAAACACTCTGCTTGTTGAATTATTGTTTGGTGTTCATGTATTTCCTGATACGGCCATCACTGCTCTCTGTTGTTTTAATAGTTTTAAATTTTTCTCTGCTGTTCTCTTGTTCTGGCAATAGGAGAAGTAACTGTGGTGGTGGGTGTGGTGAGAGGCAGTACAATCCCACCATCCTGCTCCTAGCGGCTCTACTCTGACCCCTCACCTCCTCTGCAGCACCACTCCTCCAGTGTTTTTGCACACTTTCTGAGGCCTGAAAGTGCAGGTCAGCTAGTTACTGTGACCGGGTTTAAATTCATCTGCAGAGGATTAAATTGCTGCCGGAAAGAACTCAAATAACTTCTTTATTTCACCAGTACCCCAAATAACCACTGATGCTGAAGAACTGGTGACTGCAGTCATTCAGCCCATGGTTCCCTTCTCCTCCTTAAACTGGAAAAGTGCAAGTTCAGGCAAAAATGCGAACTGTGTGTACAAGATATTTAAGACTTCCTCGGGAAATAGGTTATATTTTCCCCTTCCAAATGTCTGGAATTTCAACTGTGTTTGAATTCATCCCTGAGTAGAGATTAGAGGAGGAAAAAGTCAGTTGCAAACGACTGTAACACGTATTACTCAGACCACGTAACATACATTATTAAAACAAATACCTAAAGCAAATGCTTTCTTGCACAAGGTGACGTGGACATCAAAAGCACGGCCTTGTCCTCACGCAAAGTAAGGCGGTCTGGCTGTATTTCAGCCAAGTACTGGACGGATTTGTACGGGCGACGGAGCGGCCACTAACTTGGGACGGGAGGAGAAGAGAGCTGGGCTCGGAGAGCCGGCGCTCCTCCCCCGAGCCGATGGCCCCACCTAGTGACAGCAGCCCCGCACAGGAGAGGCGCCGCTGCCGGGTGATGTTATGGCCCGGGGGTGGCATTGTGGCCCGGTGACCTTGTGTCTGTGTGGTGTTATGGCCGGGTGGCGTTATATTGAAGAAGGAAGGGTCTGTTCCTCCCTAATTCTGGGTGGCTCTGGCAGCTCGGCCAGGGGTCAGTTTGCGCTCTGCTTAAGGAGTCAGCTCAGTGTGGCGAGGAGCGGGTGGCAGGGCGGGTGTCACCAGGACTCCCTCCCCCTTGGGGCTGTTTTTTCAAACCTGAAGACAAGAGGGCAGGCACCGTGGCTGGCACCGGCTTCTCTGCAGCCCCTGCCCGCTCCTGAGCAGCATGTAGCTCCCACGGTGCGGTGGGAGTTCCCATATGCCTTGCATGCTTATATGCACAAACAGCTTCTCTTTGACCTCCTCTCTCACAAAAAGTCGAAGATGTCAAACGTATTTCTATTATCCTGTTTGACTGTGGAAGTGGACCCAACAAATGAAGGAGGAATGCTTGAAGAAGGGTATCGAGTTTTAACCCCACCATCACTTAAGTAGCATGCAGGCACTTGCTCAGTCCCCAGACCCCAGCTAGCAAAGAAAACTGGATTAAAAAAGTGAACCTTGAGTGTTAACATGAGAACGGTTCAGAAATTCAAACTAAACTAAACTACTATCACTGCTAACAATGATGGTAAAAACAATAACAACACTTGTAATGAAAAGGACGGGGAGAGAGGAATAAAACCAAAGAGAAAAATTGATGCATGGTACAGTTGCTCAACACCCACTGACCAATACCCAACCTGTCCCCCAGCAGTGATCAGCTCCTTCTGGATGACTATCCCCCATTTATATACTGAACATGAAGTTGTTCTATGGTGTGGAATATCCCCTTGGCCAGTTTGAGTCACCTGTCCCAGCTATGCTCTCTCCCATATTCTTGTGTCTCTGCTCGATGGCAGAGCACAGGAATCTGAAAAGTCCCTTACTTACACTAAGCACTCCTGAGAAATAACTGAAACATCAGTGTGTTATCACTATTCTCCTACTAAATCCAAACCAGAGCACTGTACCAACTCCTGAGAAGAAAATTAACTCTATCCCAGCTGAAAGTAGGACAAAGCAATATGACAAACCTTTGGTTCATCTAGTATATTGAGGTTTCAAGATATTTGGCATTGCCTTTCTCCTTTATCATTCAAGAGACTTATTCTTTTCCTCAGTATGTAACCAAAATTTTACATTTTTCTTGCTACTAGGCAGCTGAATGATGTCAGTGGGATAAAGTTAATTCGTGTCTGGTCAGTCCAGAGATGTCCAGCAATGTTAATATAGACGTGGATGATGTGTATGCCCTTTTAACTGAGGTTGTCTGTGCTGGACTACTACCTGCTAGCTGCTTTTTGATGTGAAGATGTAAACCTTTTCCCAGTTACCTCTGTCTTGGACATCTCAAGCCTCTTTTTTGCTACTTAGTATCTTGATCTCTCTTGGCTATAGTCCATACTAGATTATTTTGGTGTGCTGTATCACAAGATGAACTCTAGGTCTCC
Organism: Corvus kubaryi; assembly: GCF_017639235.1. Taxonomy (NCBI): domain Eukaryota; kingdom Metazoa; phylum Chordata; class Aves; order Passeriformes; family Corvidae; genus Corvus; species Corvus kubaryi. The sequence goes on along the minus strand of NW_024581798.1, from coordinate 12,508 downwards.
TTGGAAAGTAGGACTAATGTCAGATGCAGCAGCTTGTTTCACATTGTCAAATGACAAATATTTTGCAGTCAAAACAAAGTGCCTGTGGTAATGTCTGTTGTACCTACTGGAAGATTTATCTAGGCTATCTTTCTTTTCATGCCAAACAGTCCCTATTATGTCCTGTCTATGAAGCAGTCCTCCTGAAAGGCTGATAGGATGAATTTCATCCCCTTTACCTAAAAAATATCCTAACTGCCTTGCTATTTGACAATGCTAAGGTCTCAATTCTGAATGAGGGACAGGATGTGTGGGTTTGATTTCCTGTACTTTTTAACTGTCTCTGTGTCTGGAATAAATGTAGGGATTGGCCTGTCAGGAGGCGGGGAGCTGTGAAAACTGCAGGTCACCAACATTTCTTGTACATCTCTCTCCAGCTAAGCTCTCCACTTCAACAGGATAGGAATTTCCCATTGCCATTACTTTTCTGCAAATTCCTATAGTAACTCCGGATGCTGGGGGGAAAAAAAGATTCAGGCAGTTCAGTAAACGTTCTGCAATATGGGAAGCATATGCATTGGGACATTTTCCCAACATTGACACAATTAATATCATTCACTTTAACAAATCTTTAGTGTTGGGAGAGATGGCAGTAATATCTAACACTTTTCACTTTATTTGCTCCGGGTCTTTTGCTTTATGCTTAGGAAAAAGGCAGTACAAGAAACAGTGATCTGTTCTCGCCTCGCTGCCTTTGTAAATCTTTTTTTGTGTGGATGCTCAGGCCACCAGTGTTTTGTGAGACAGTGTTTTGTGGAGAAGATGGTTGCCTGTCTCCAGTGTGCAAGATTTTGGAAAATGGTTAGTTGTGTAAATAAATTCATTTTCTAAACTTACATTTGGTTCCTTCTCAGTAGAGTCAACCAGTGGGGTTTTTTGCGTAGAGATACCTTGGTCTGGTTTGTTTTGAGTTTGACTAGGATGTTCATTTTACTTGGTGACTGCTTTGCTTTATGTTTGCATCATTCTGAGGTCCTTGGCTGACCCAGAGACCCATCAAGGGTATATTTAATAACATAGCATTTCATTACAGTGAAGTGAATTCACTATGTAACACTTTTCAATGGTGCACATAAAATGAAGACTAAACCAAGGATAGTAATGCCTCGGATGTGGCCTCAAGTGAATTTCCTTATGGACTTCATTGCTGAGTGTGGTGTTTTCTGATTTTCTCATTAACAATAACATTTTTTGGAACACATCCTCTTTCTCATTCAGTAGTGATATTGAGCTAACATACAACAGAGAGTGAAGTTTATGTTACCAAAACACATTCCCTGAGATGAGTGCCAATAGGTTAATATCATTGTAGGGATTTTGTGGAGAACTCTAGTGTAGATTGTTTTACCACAAGAAGCTTTTCTCAGAATTCTCCTTCATGCTCCCTAAAGTATCTGTGTTCACACAAAATAAATCCCCTTACCTGTAAGTAAAATCCTTTCTTCATAAAACGAGGCCTGTTCTCAAACTGTCTTTCCTGTGCCCTGATTTCTGACTCTCTGTGACTTCCCTATAATAAAGCTGCTGCTTTATAATGCTCATGGTATACCTCAAAAGGATAGTGCTGTGTTTATGGCTGACCATGGTTTGCACTGGTAAAAGTTCTGATTCTTCGTCATGGGCAACTGAAAATAAAACACTGGAAAATGTAATAAACAGATGTTCTGCTTGCCACAGCAGTTCCCAAGTGCTGCAGTATTTATATCCCAGAACTGTCCCTTTCTTCATATGATCAAGGCTCTTGTTTTATTAGAGATGTGCCAAGCCATAAAGCCCATTTCAGACTCTTTAGCTGTGTCTGTTACCTTTACATGTGAGAAGCAGGAAATGACTACAGAGCACAACATCCTGCAAAGGATTATGATTGGACTTGCCTGCTTGTGTTTTGGCATTGATCGGAGGCTGCAGTGTGCAAGGTTCAATGCAGAATGCAAGTTATTAAGTTTGTACTCCTGATATTAAAGAGCTGAAGGATCATTTGCCCAACTGCAAGAATGGCTTTGCCTGAGAGCAAGTTGTGAGAGGTGATTGTTGCACTCCTGATTTTGGTCATTCTTGTCTGATGTACTAGGAGGTGGCAAAGTGATCTGCAGTGCACAAGTGCCTTGCCATATGCTGATCTGGCTTCTCTGCAACAATAACAAATTGGTCGTTTATACCAGCACATCTGGCTTGTCCTGGGCATGTTTTTTATTGCTCAGATGCTGACATGGTCTGACAGCTGAATGGTAGGCAAGCTATGATGACATATTGTATACTGCAGGATGTGACACAGACCCAAAAAATATCTCTTTAGATGCTGTTGCTTCTTGATTATCTTGAATTGCCTCACAGAAGTCCTTAGAGTATGGTTGCACCAAAACTTGGTTAAAATAATGTATTGAAATATTAATATATTGAATATGTTTTTGCCTCCATCAAGAAGCAGAGTGGCCACCTTTAGCTTTCAAGTTGAAGTAACTTTTCTTTTTGACTGCCAGTATGGCTAGAGTACCAAGACCATGCCAGTTTCATATGGTAATTGTAAATGTGCTGGCCTCATTAGGCCACATAGTCTAATCTATAGACAATTGAACATAAGAGAAAGTGGCTTTGTCTATGGATTAGAATATATGGCCAGGAAGACACAAAAAAATGCAGTTCATGGGTATGAATATTTAACATAAATTGTCTCTGTCAGATTACACAGACGTAACTGACTATAAAATCATGGTCTGTAGAGTAAAAATAATTCAGTGACAATGTGGAAGTGGTTTTGATGCTTCTTTTCTGATTGTAATCATCCATTTGGGTTCACACTTCTGGGGTTTGCAACACATACACTTTAACACACAAAGCCAACTCAGCTCATTACAACTACAATTACTACTGTTTGCAGACTTGGCTGCACAAGTCGTTGGTTTCTAGCTGGTGTCAGCCATGCTGAAAAACCAATGAGAAGTATGAGGTGAGCCTCAGGTCCATGACTCTACCAGACCCCACTCTGCTAATTATTAATTGCTATCCACCATAACTGGGATGATGAAGGGTAATCCCATGCACACATTCAGAACACAGAGTTGTTTTAGGACATTTGCCAAAATCAGCACTAAAGAATTGCTGTGAAATTGGTGGCTGGCTACTGACTGATTTGCTAGAAGGTGAAGACGTATTTTATTTATTTGTTTGTTCGTTTGTTTGTTTATGTTGCCATACGTGCAGATTTCTGTGATGGTATTTTTAATATTAATAGTAAGAAAACAAATATTAGCCTGTCAGTCAAGGTTTGAGCTGAGGGAGATTGGGATGGGGAATAAAGGTATGTGCAAGGAAGACAGCTGTTCCTGAGACTCCAAAGGTTGCCAGGTAATGAGAAAGACTGAGCAAAAAGAGGAAATAGAGCAGATGTTGTCTTCTGGAGGTACCAGTGCTTCATTGGAAGAATTATGTGGGTAAGTGACCTTCTCCCACACTACTGAAGGGCAGGAAACTTCACATAATTTTTGCAGGGAGGCACATCATCAGGGAGCAGAGCTAAGGGTTTTATGTTATTTGGTGCATAGAAGGATCATTTTGTTGGTTTTGGCTATGGAAAAATTGCATTCAGCATCTGTTGCTACGACTTTTCCTTGGCTCTTTGAGAAGGTCTGAGGCTCTTCTGGGATTTCGTCCCCTCCATGCTGATTTGCACCTCCAGACTGCAGAGAGAAAAGTTGTCTTGCTGGCCAGTATGCTGGTATGGTAGCATTTCTTGGGGAGAGAGGTCTGTCAGAGCCAGGGGAAGGCAACAGCACTGTCTACTCCTCTGCCTTCTCTTCTGTGGAAGAATTGCACTGAGAGATGTGTCTTACACACCTCTCACCAAACTCCCAGCTCCTATCTTCTCTACCAGATAGGTCATGGAGAGAAAACATCTGCTTGTCCAGGCTGGTGCTACCCCATCTCTCATTCCCTGGAGAGATGCTTCAGAGAAAGTTTTGATGTGAGATTCCCAGGGTGACCCTGGGCTGGGCTGGCGCATTGTCCAGCAGAACCTGAGTCTTGGGTGGGTGTTCCCCACAGCTCCTATCAGGAATGAATTAGCATTTTCATTCTTGTAAGTGATACGTTTTAAAGTAAACATCCCTGGGTTCCTGTGATGTGTAACTAATGGAGCGCTAAACTCTCAGGGCTGGTTTAAGACTCAGAAAATACACGTGTTGCCAATCCATCATGTTTCTAATACTAATTAACATAGCAGGGACACAATAAAGCCCCAGAATCTGCACACATTACTCAGCTCACGTTACCACTCTATGAGAGTCTCTCTATTGACTTAACAAAAGTACACATTGGAAAAATTGGTCTTTTCTGACTCAGCTAGACCTATTCAGCCAAAGAAGAGAGCTGAGGACTCTCAGTTATTATTGTCCATTATTATTCTGGTATATCATGGAACAGAGTTCTCAAATAGTGTACAATGACTTTTCTACCTTTGCTAGTATTTGTGTGTGTTGCCTGCTGCAAGGCAGGCAGCCTAACACAGGCAGAGCAGCCACTGACTTGTGCAGTGATGTCTGTGTGTTGGGGCGCACATTCTACTCCTGCACAAATGAAAAGAAGACCTTATTTGTTGATTTGCATCCATGTTATTTGCTGTTAAGTTGCAATGAAAATCTTATTGTTCTTAAACCTTTACTAATATGATTGTCCCAGGCTTAAAGTACTTCCTCAGCAGAAAAGGAAGGAAAAAAAAGGTAAACATTTGATTAAAATCCATTCTTGACTAGATGAACATTCATTTTTAGGTCCCAGGAATTTTTTTTCTTATACTGAAAGACAGTGACATCCCTGCAATTCCCTGCAATATGCTCCTTTTAATGTATGGTAATTCCACTGATTTTAAGAGACGCATGATGTATAGCCAAAGATAATCTGGAAAGAATCTGGACAGCAAGAGGTTATCACAATTGTGTTGCTGTTCTCCCTAAGTGGATGCAGTGGAAGCTGCCGTTTACTTCCACAATTTCATGGTTAGGATTTTATGGTGCCTCTCTCTGAACTCAGTAGCATTCACTCACCAGCACTTGAGGCTAAGGTGTATCTCCTGCTGTTGCACATCATTTGGTGGGCTGATTATAGATAGTATTAGTTTAATCATTATGGCATGAAAACCTGGTACGGTGTTGGAGTGATGCCAAGTTTTGCCAATAAAAACACCACTACAAATGACTTGGGCCTTGGGTATATTCTCATGTGTTCTCACTTCTCAGTAAAAATTTTAGATTATTAATTTTTTTCCTGAACCAGTTATTTGTGTGTTTGTCTTGCTATCATACACGTATTTGAAAGAGTTTTCTCATTACTGTTTAGAAGAGGGAGCCAGTATTTTATAGCTATATATCGCCCCAGTTGTGCATCATCCAGGTCTCTACTATGTGGTTAAACCAGATGAGTTCAACTGGATGGACGTTCCGACTGACATGCAAGCATTTCTGTGCTGCAGTCCAGTACAGGATGGAAAAGGTCCCCTACAGGCCAGGAAAGTGTCCCTAAAGAAAATGTCCCTTGGATGAGAGTCACAGAGGAGAGGAGATGTGCAGAACAAAGACAGCAAGGTGGTTCAGCCCCAGCTCTGTGGCACAGCAACTCCTCTCACCTCCTGTATGAGATGAATAGTCGAAGAAGAACTGGCAACAAACTCTTGAAGCCCAGTTTTTTGTGGATCATACTGTCAGTGAACAGGTCATGGAGTACAGGCAGAATCTCTAAGCAGCATGTTGTCTTCTCTTTTAAGGCAAAATTAATTAAATATGGACTTTATCCAATTTCCCTGGCAGCTGGCACAGGAGGTTTTCTATTGACTTCAGCAGAGCTGGTTAAAGACCTTTACTCCCAGAACTGGTTAATTTTATGCACTGAGTGGCTTGACACTTTGCATAGTTGATATGATCTTGGATGTCCAGAGATCATGAATTACCTAAGTGTCACAGATATTAAATCATGAAGTAGATGACAGTGTCCTCTGTATGTCATATGATCTTAGTGCACTTTGTGGGATAGTCTCTTTTATTATTGCCAGTAATTGTAAGTGCTGAAAAAATACCATAAGTAAAATAGCATTTTAGAGTACAATGCATCCAATGTTCTTAATATATATACACATCTGCAATATGTTAAACTCAGACTTAAGCCCATTTAATCTCAGGGATTTCAATGGGGTGTCTGTATGGAATGAAGGGAAAAGTTTGATCCCAGAATACTCAACGGCCACACCTTTCAGCAAGACTTTATGCCTTAGATTTCACCTAGATTTGTGTTTATAATAATAAACACAGCATTTATTAAATATATATTTATAATAAATTCCATGCTATCAATGGTCTGTCTACTGTAGGAATCATTTGATGTACTGCTTGCCTTCTCTTTATGATTTCAGAAAACAGTGCATCCGGATAAATCTGACATATGGGCATGTTTTGAGCCACAATGCTAAATGGCTGATAAGGGTTCTCTCCGCCTAGAGACACAATCAGGATCTATTCCAAGAATCAAATTAAAGCCTTTCAATGAGCAGGTGCTCTTGCGAGAAGAAATGGGTTTGAACACAGCTCCTGTGCACCTCTTCACGGATATAAGCCAGAACAAGAATGGAGACTTCGGTTCAGCTCCCTTCTGCCATGGGACAAATTCACAAGATCAGGAATATATACCTCTGCCTGGTAAGAGTGTGTGCAAAACCACTTCTTAGCACTGCATCCAAGAGTGCACTGAAAGCAGGGCAAGAGAAGCAGCGAATGAGATTGTCCTAAATGCCCCTTAGCAGGTAGGTGCTGTGTCCAGCTAGGGCACCAGCTTCTCCGCCTGTGGGGGCAATACCACCCCTTCAGAAGCTGATGCTGGTGTCAGCCCTCCATTTGTATTGGCTCTGGGAAGAGCCAGAGGTCCTAATGATGGCAGCTGAGACAGAGTTTGGAAGGAGTCTTATTCATTCCCTCTCCAAAATACTTAGTAGGAATGTTGTAGAGACCAAGTGTGGCATATTGAAAAATTTTTCCAGTCTGCCTGGAGTACTTAAAACACCTCCAATGAAAGGGTTCTATTTACAGACTCCTAAACAGAAGATGTGCAGAAGTACTAGCCAAAAAAGAAGAAAATAAAAAATAATTTTAAAAGGGCTCTGATTATATTTGTATAGTAGCAGAATTCTCTTCTACCTCAAACATTACCTAAAATCTTGTGGAATGGGACTCTGCACCCATAAATGCTTTCTTTTAATTATGAGAGGAGTTTATGACACGCCAGCATCATATTTGCTGTATTGGGAGTACACCTCTTGCTGTTTTCTCAACTGATGTCCAAGAATCACGAGAGTGAGAGTTCTCAGTACCTCTCCATACCATGTGCTGCGGAGATAGATCTCCTTGACCGTGGAGTTACAGCACAAGCTTATCTGATTTGCAGTGTTTGTTCTTACAAGGATAGATGGTAAAATCCTTCTGAGAGCTTTGGTGGAAATGTCACAGGTGGTGATGCAGCCCACTGTGTTTTCTGCCAATTTTCAGAGAGTGCAATTGTCTTGCATTCACTCTGACAGGCTGTGAGTGTTGAGATTTACATCTTCCCCCTTTACTATCTCAGACGTCTGTACACTCCACAGCGGATCCACAATGAGCCAGAGTCTGATACTTGTATTAGTATGGTACAATATCACAATCTAAAAATGGTTCTACAAAGCTTTCTTGCTAATTGGAGAGTAACAAATGCGGCCTAGAGACCCACATGTATCATTTCGCCTGAGGCTGTCTGTCTGGCTGGCTTGTTTTACCTGATATATTGCCAGATTTGATGCTGGTTTTTGTGCTGACTGCTACCTCAGGTCATCCTATTAATTTCAGTAAGGCTGCTCAGAGACTGCAATGCTACAATCTGGCTAGTTGCAGTTATATGATTGAATTTTTACTGCTAAGCACAGCATAGCCTACCCAACTTATTTGATTTAGCAGGTGTCTTACTGGCATTTAAAATATTTTACATATGATTATAATGCATCCTGAGGGAAGAAAAACAAAACAAAACACCACAAACCAGTTTATTAGTAAGACTTCTTGCTGTTCTGCTAAAATATGGCAATCAAAAAGACAATTTATGTTGCAGAGAATTGACCTTTACTTTCCAGGACTGTAAAATAAAACCCCAACCCCCACACTTTCTGCATCTGGTTGACATTTGAATAAAACTGCCAGAGTGCAAACAAATTTTGAGAAAACATCTCCAGCAAACTCTGCATTGACTCTAAAAATATTCTTGGCTAAGTAACTTTTTAAGGCCATATGTTGAAAAAAAACTGAAACCCCAAAACTTCACTAGAATTTATTGCAACAAGAGATTTGCCAAACTACTTAAGACATTTGGGAAGATTATAGTGAAGTACATTAGTTGCTGACTTGACAATTTGCTGTGCTCACTGCTTGCATAGTGGATTCTTGATATTCATGCTGAGAGCTGATCCAACTTTCTAGTACATTTTAGCAAGAGACCTGCCAAATGTCTACTGGCCTATTAAATGCTGGCAAACCAAAGGTCAGCCTTGTTTATGAGTCCCAGCAAAGCTGCTACGAATGGCACACAAACCCTCCTCATGCCTTTTTCTTTTTCTAATTCAACATTTTAGCACATGATTGGATGGGAATTGGTTTGGACTGGTTTTGACTTATAGTCTCTCTAGGTCTGCCCTCATATCCCCTGGCCACGAATCTGGAGGCTGCAGAAGAGGCTGCTCTATTTCACTGAGATATGTTTCTTCTTGCTTCACCAAATGACCACCAGAACTGTGTGGTCCTGTTTGCAGAGGCATGGGCCAAATTGTGCCCCCTCAGTATGGCCCAATAAGTGGGCAGAGCCTCCAGCTGCAGAGGGCACAACTGCCCTTCCTCTACAGTTCATTCCTCTCCCTTCCTGGGAGCTCATCCCTTCAGTAGCCAGGGTGAGAAGGATTGTAAATGGGAAACTCTGTTGCACCCTGTCTATGTCCACGTGAATCCTTTCAGTGATGACTCTGGACTGCCTGTCAGACTTTCACTAACTGTGTCAGAAGCGCCAGTTCTGCTCTGTTCACCCAAACTGCTTTTGATACCATTCCAGTTTAGTAGGACAGAAGATTATCCTGGTATGATAAGCAAGTCTTCCTATAAAGAGGCTAACCCTTGTCCTCCTTGCCAAAACAAACATTCTTACAAAGGCAGAGGTATCACTGTCACATACAGTAAAATTTTCTTCCATTATCACGCTATAGTGAATACGTTACCTCAACGTTTCTTACCTCCTTATCCTCCTTATAGTATGTATTTATTATATTTACTTGACTGGCATATAGGAAAACCAGAAAATTCCTCCTCTGACTCTGTACCTACAAATATGTCAGGCAGCAATATTATTTAAAACATAAACAATTAAATGCTCTTTTAAAACAGAATATCAAAACCTCCTCAAAACCAAAGATACCCACCCCAAATCCAAACTGAAAACCTTGCTTTTTAAAAATATTCTAAGGTATATCAGTTTAGAAAGGTCTATGTCATGAATAAAAATCTTATCCAGGTTTATTTTAGTGCTAAGGTTTGCTTAAATGCTATTTACAAGAGACAGAGGTTGTCTAACATATATATATAAAAAATCCACATTTAACAACAACAACAAAAAACCTGCAGAAGAAATCACGGTTTGTACAGATCGTATAGCACAGGAAAAGGTGATGACTTGGTGGGGTTTTTTTGGTGTAGGTTTTTTTTTTTTTTTTTCCTTTTCCCTATCCCCCTCCTCTACTTCCCACAGCTGAGATCACCCGCGAAATGTCAAACATCTTCGCTGTAGCAAATACACGGTAACTCGTGGAGGAGAACCCCTTCCGTCGGGGCCCGATCCTGGGCTGGATCTGGGCGCAGGCACGGCAGGACCCCCGCCCGGGCACCGGGACCCGGGAAGGGCAAGGAAGGGGCCGGCGGGCGGGGCGCAGGCAGGGGCAATTTGTTTCATATTAAACGGTAACATCTCTGACCTAACAAGCGGCTGGGATCGCCCGCGTTTGTCATTGCAATCTGCCCTCGACGACGCGGAGAGAGGGCAGGATCAAAGCATTCCTCCGGGGAAATTGCGCCCGGAGTTGCCGTTTGGTTAGCCTGCCCTAACCTCGCTAATAAATTTCCCCGGAGGAAGGGAGGGCTGGGGAGGCCAGGCGCGGGGGACCGCGGCACTTGCACCTGCACCTGCCCGCAGAGCCATGATGTAAAGCAGGGCCTAGCGCTGGGCGCTCCGGGGCCGCTAGCCTTCGGGCTAGGCGAGTGTGCAGCCTGCGCAGGGCCCCGGGGCTGCGCCTCCGGCCCTCGGGAAGGGGCGCTGCCGCAAGAGCCGTAGCCCCGCCGCCGCCTGCGAGGCCTGAGGAGCCATCCCCGGCCTCCGTCGGGGTCTGGCACACCCCCACCCCGCCTTGGGCAGCCTGGCTCCTGGGGGCACCCCCGTGGCAACGCACGGGAGGGGAAGGCGAGGGCGAGGTTGCGCGGCGGAGGCTCTGGAGGAGCCTCGGAGCACCTCAGCAGCCCCGGCCACGGGTGTCGGCCCCGGGCCCCGCAGGCATCTGGGCTGGCTGGACGGCGGGGCGTTGTGCTGGGAGCGCTGTGCGGGGCAGGTGGATGCACAGCTGCACATGGCGGGCTTCAAAGCCTCCCCTCGCGTGGAAATCAGCGCCTTTCCCAGCACGGCACGGCGCCGCATCTGCCCATGTCAGCTCACAGCGGGCACGGCTGACACCACGGACCAAAGCGGAGGACTGAGTGGGAGAAGCAGCGCCGAAGATCGCTTTCCGCCTTCTCCCGCGGGTGCGTCCCGCCGGAGGACGGCAGAGGCACCTCTTCTTCCAGCCTGGAGAGAGAGAGGAGTGGCTGCAGGGCAGCTCAAACGCGCTGCGGAGCCGAGCGCAAACAACAGGAGCCGAAGAAAGTTATACAAACACGCTTTAAAATCGTGGCTGGGTTTCACAGCTCCCTGTGGATAAAGTAAACAGGAGGCGAACTGTTTTGTAATTTACTCCAGCGGACCACAGAATCGTACTTTGTAATTTGGTGTCGGTTTACAGACAAAGGCGACTTCTGTTTCCTAACCTAGCAGGTCCTTTGTCATGCTTGCGCCTTTTAAGAGGGACCCCAAGGGGGAAAGTGGAATTCCTTGGGTATTTGCCTTTTAGTCATGCTTGTAAGTCAAACAGTAGCCGGGCTCTCTTTTGAGATGAATAATACCTGCCGTCGGGGGATGCGCTTCCTTCTTCCCGCTCTCCCGGCGGTGCGGTTCGAGGACGACAAACCTCCCCGGGGGCAAACCCTCCCTCTTTCCTGGCGGGTGCCCGCAGCCCGTGGGGCGACGGGGAGGGCTGGTGCCCTGCTGGTGCCAGCTCCGGACGCCGGGTCCCCGCCTCCGCACGGAGCTGCCCGCCTGAGCTGCCCGCCTGCGCCACTCGCCCGATGGCCTCTGTCCCGAAGGGCTGCAAGAGCAGGGTTTTTCCGTGCCGAACCGGTGGCCGGCAGCTGGTCCGTGTGCTTACCGTGAGTGGATGCCCGTGTTTATTATATACATGAATATTGTCCGTGTTTATTATACACACGCCCTTCTCAGGGAAAGAGCAAAATATTTTCCCTTTTTAGGAAACTAGTTTCGGCCATATGTTCTGCATATCGTTAGACTGCGATCAGAACACAATGGTGGGAAACTAATGTTCTCCCGCATGCCTTTATTTATTTTTTTTTTTCCTGGGCAAAAAATGTTTAAATTCACCAGTTTTTCCCCTGCCCGGTGCTCACCGCGGCCGAGGTGTTTTCTGTCCATTTCTGCCTCTGGGAATTTCTATTTTCAGAAGCGGAAGCACGGAGCTCTAGCCTCTCAGTGGCACGACTAAGACTTTGTGGGTCACAATTTCGGTCGCTCTCTGACTTGGGAGACAATGGACATTACCCAGCTCCCAAAGAGCAGCTTCCATCAGGGAGGGGAGGGGAATAAAGTCACTTAGTACCTCAGTGGTCGGTGGAAAACGTTCCCGCTGAAGGGAGGGAATGCTAAAAAATAAACGAGTATTTTTCCTCGCCTTAATTCCCGAAAGGAAAGGATTCTGCCACATTTTCAGATTCGGAAAATCAGGCCATTGCCACGCGTACCTTCCACTCGCGGGTCAAGCAACGGGAACGACCGCAAACGAAAAACGCGGTGGCTGTTTGAGGCTTTTAAACCCGCGCCCCCGGCTCGCTCCTCGGGTAGGGGGACGCCGCCCGCCTGCGGAGCGGGCTTCTTAGCTGTGACCATCACGAGCTCTACGGTCTTTTCTCCCTTCCTTTCCTCTCCCACTTCTTTTTCGCCCCAAAATGAAAGCGCACCCCCTCATCGCCCACTCCCGTTTCCGCTCCGCGCCCGCCCGCACCCACGAGCGGCCGGCCGGCACGCGCGCGGGGGGCGGGGCTTTGGCCGCCCG
>NW_024581797.1:0-29855 GCF_017639235.1 Corvus kubaryi | reverse complement strand
GAGCCTCCTCCCGGACTCCCTGCGCTCCCTCCCCGGGCCGCCGGGCACCGCCGAGCCCCCCACCCCGCCGCCGGGGCCGTCGCCGTGTGCCGCGCAGCCGCGGGCCCCCGCCGAGCTGGCCGCCGCCGCCGCCCTCCGCTGGGCCGCCGAGCCGCCTCCCGCGCTCCCGGGGCCGCTCCCCAAGGCAGGTGAGGCCGGGCCGGGCCGGGCCGGGCACCGCGGTACCGGGGCAGGAGGGAAGGGGAGGGCCGGGATCCCGGCGGTCGGGGCTCGGGGGATGGGGCCGGAACGAGTAAAGGCGAAGGCTTTCCCTTTCTCCCGACGGGCTCCGTGGAAAGGGAATGGACAGGAATTCCGTCGGGTTCACTTTATCGCTCTTAAAAAGCATGGAGCCGCACAGCGACCGGCCCGCTCCCCAGCCAGAATCGCTTCCACCGCGACTAGTGGAGGGGGCCGGCGAACGTCGCCGCTGCCAACCGTCTCCCCGACGTGCCGCTTCTGGGCCCGTTCCCCAGGCCGGCCGGGAACGGGCCGCATCCCGCGTGGATCACAGCCGCATGTCTTTCTGCCGCTCCCGGTCCTGCTCCCGGGCTGGAGTCGGTGCCCGGCTTCCCGCACCCCGGGCAACGGGCTGCGGGACGTCGTCCAAGACAAGACCTGCATAGAGAGCCTCGGACCAAAAGCGGCGCCAGGAGCCGGAAGGCTTCTGCGGAACTATGACGACCGGGGAAAGCCGGGTGGTGGCAGGGGATGAGCGGGACAACCCAGTCCTCCTGCACAGGCCTGTCCCCGGGGCAGCTTGCGACAGGTCGGGGGTGCTGAAACCACCGCCTGCAATGGGCTCCTTGTGAGTGCGACCTGTCGGTAATACACGTTTCTGAAGGCAAAACTAACCCTCCGGAACCGCTGTCGCGTTCCGTCCGTTGTCTGAGCGGGAGCTGACAGTCTTCCGCGATAGGGATACTCGGCAGGCAGGCCGCTGCCAGCCCATTGCGCTCCGCTGACAAGCTGTGACTAAATTTTACGCGGTACCCCGGGAGGGGAATGGCGAACCCTGGGCTCCCGCCGCGCGGGCCCGTGTGCGCTATGGAGCCAGTCCGGCCACGGGGGCGTCCGCCAGGGCCCCGGCATGGCGCTCTGCTCCTCCAGTACCGGAGCAGACGCACACCGGGTCCGAGGCGCGGCACGGCTGACTCCGGCAGTGTGGCGAGGATGCCGGTGGTTTGGGACCCGCTTTCCCTTTTCCGGCCCTTGGCACCGCCTGCCTGCCCTCCGGCAGCCCCGTCCCCCGCATCGCGGCCCGGTTCCGCTGGCCTCTCCCCAGGGCCGGGCATGGGGGTATTTGCCCAAATTTCCCACTAGTCGTAGCCTCCCGCCAGCGCGGATCATCTCCGCTCTCCGCAGCCGCGGCGGCGCTTGGCCGGGGCCGCCTCCCTGCGAGGAGGTGGCGGGGGATAAGGCCGAGGAGGTGGGGAGAGAAGGAGAAAAACCCGCCTTGCTTCTTCCAGAAAATGAAAGTTCCCATGCGCCAGCACGATATAAATCTGTCGGATAGGAACGATATTAACTTGCACGCTCAACTTTCCTTCACCCTGATATATGGACTTCCCGGTTTAAAAGATTACAGTAATCACGGGAGGAGAGTGTAAAATCGAATCTGATAGCAATAACTTTTGGGGAAGGTCAGGCTCAAGTGAAATGTTACCAAGCAACAGGCATTTTGTTTGCAAAATACAATCAAAGTGTATTGATGAGAAATTCTTCCTTGCCAGCCAGTCAGCACTTTCTGATAACAGCTTTACGGAGAGAAAAAACAAACAAACAAACAAACAAACAAAACATAACGGAGATCTGTATAAATCAAGGCCCTCGGCGCTGCCTCTGCCCCCGTTCCCGCCCGCGGTGAGGCCGGGCTAGGGGGACCGGGGCACCCCGGGACCATCGGGGAACCTTTCTAGTTACACAGAACTCACCCGCGTGGTCCCCGGTCCCTGATTGTCACCGACGATTTTTCCCCCAGTTTTTAATGAACATGAGGATGCATGAGAGCAAAGCAAAAAATATCTCCTTAGAGGTTCCTCCTGTCACCTGCCACCAGACGCTGTTTAACCACAAGACTTGTTTATTTCCAACTATCCTGCGTGCTCTGAGCGGCAGGGTTTTCTCTTTCCTCTCTCCCCATTAACTGTAAAAGTTGCCGTGAAAACAGGGGATGAACCTCCTGTCTACCCGGTTTCTAAAACACACACGCGACCCCTTCCTTCTCGAGGACGTTATTCTCGTGAAAAGTTTTTTCACTGCCGAAGGGATATTTCCCGATGTCTGGCAAAATCAGATCCGTTTGCTTTGATTCCTGCTACAATCAGCCATTTCGGTGGGACAGTTCCGAAGTTCTGTTCTAGAAACAACCCCTGTTGCATCTGCCTCTGCTAACCTGGAATGATTCCTCCTCCTGATACCATGCTCACGAACTTTCCTTGCCCACATGAGTGCATGTTGCATTTCCTTAGTAGTAGTTACCAAGACTTGTAAACAATATAATGCTATATTCGGTCGTCTGATATTTTCAGAGACAGCTTCTTAATGCAGCGCAGCTGTCTCTGTGTTAGTTTGAGAACAGTCATTAGTCTCCTACAGAGTATTTAGACCTTCGAATACAGGGAAGAAAGTCTAAAGTGAAAGTAATAAAAAAAACCAGAACCAAAAACAATACCAAAAGAAAACTCCAACAACCCAAATCAAACTAACAAACAGCTCACTCCTTCAGACAGACAGCAAAAGTAAAAAAAAATCAAACCCACCAGTCAAAAAATTCATCCAAAGCAAACATAAAAGGTCCCACCAAAAACGTAGCCTTAGCTTTTTGTGCAGTTATACTAGTTGTGGTATCAGTCTTTCCTAATAATACGACTAAGGAAAACAGCAGGTGCTTTTGAGATAAAAGAAAATCTCTGTTGCGAAAAGAGTTGTCCTAACAATCAAAGAACAAGGTGTTTTAACAGGGAGTCAGCGGTGGGAATATCGAAGAAGCAAATTTGGTTCCAAAATACTAGACCAACTTTTCCAGACAAGTTATTAACTTGAGGAGAATAACTTTTCCCCCTCACCTATTTTAATTTTATTTGGCCCCTTTGCAACACTTTACTCACGATTGTTAATGTATAAATAATCAAGAAGAACTGGGGTAAATATTGTGCCAAATTCGTATCAGCTTTATTTATTAATTTGTATTTTACTGTAAATGCATGTACAGTTCTCCCACTGTTCTGTTTCACGTGCATCTGTATTTGCATTGCATCTCTGTAGATCCGGGTCGGTGTCTCTGCATGCATATTATTTGGTGAATACTCCCCATCTTTTATATCAGTAGGAAAACAGTTTCCCTAGTTTTCCCAGGAATCACAAACTAGATACTTAAATGCAGACAATTTCAAATAGAAGGTGTTGGGAGAAAAAACCCCCCACCCAACACACGCACAATCACAGAAAAAAAACCAAACCAAAACAACCCTCCGCCCCCCCCCCCCACCAAAACAACCCACCCCCACAAACCGGCAAAACAACCCCCCCCAAAAAAAAAAAAAAAAAAAAAAAAAACCAAAAAAAAAAGGCAGCAAACCAACCAAACACCACCACCACTAAAAATACAGCAAAAAGCCGAAGCTCACACAGAACAAAATACAACACCCAAACACCCACAAACGTAAAATGTCTGAGGACGAGATTTCTTTCTTGAAGTCTAGAACATCCTCATGTGAAACTTACGAATTATGGGGAAAAAAAAAAAGCTTTGGTGAAGAGCAGGAGGTTGTAAGTTCTAAATACAAAATTGTTTTTGTACCTGAAAATACAAACATTTGCAATTAATACATGCATGCAATATGCCTACAATTCAGTGCCCACGTAGGGACATTTACAACGTATCTTCACAAATTTTTGTTTATTTGGCGATGTCTATTTTGTGCCAGTTTTAAACAAACGAAAATCCCGGTCGCGGCGGTTCCCATGGAGGGTTGGGGACAGTCCCCGGAGCACGCCTGGTTCTCCCGGAGCGCTCAGCGTAGCGGGCAAGGGGTGTTTCGATGGGGAGAAAGCAGTTAAAGCACAGCCTAACAGAGAGGGAAGCCCCGGCGCCGGCCAGGTGAGCTGCCGTGCGACAGGCTCGGGCCCCGGGCTGTGACACCGCGCACCGCCCCAGCCCGGGCATGGAGCCGCCTGACACCGGCAGCCAGAAATGCTCTCAAAAAAGGCAGAGGGAAAAATACAACAGCCTTCATGCTCAGTGGTAGCCAACAGAGGGTAATCCTCCATGTGTTAATAGCAGCGCTTCGATTTAAGTCACCAAAATCTCGTTTTCCGCGTCTGTTCCTGCAAGTCTAACAGCCCGGTGAGATATGTCGCTATGACCTGTGCTGTTCGAGGAGATTATCCCTGTGCAAAAGCTAAGAGCCGGCATCTGTACGGTCTCCTGATGATAAAGACGCAAAATTCAGTGGGACAAGTTCTCAGAATTGTAAGAAAATTTTTTAGGCAAGCCTCATAAGGATATTTTTAAGTGTACAGAAAACGAAGCAATTCTGAAATATCTTGAAAATAACATTTTGTAAGGATCAGGGAATATATTAGAGATATCTTACCTGATCTGGGAGTGTGTGTGTGTTTGTTTGTTTTTAATAAACACTTTTTTTTTCCTCCCCAATAGTACTTTTTCCCATAAAGATACACTGTAAACGTGAGCATGAGGTATTTCTGAAATATGTCCTCCTTGCATTCAGTCCATTTGGTAATATTGGTCACCACAGTGCAATCTATTTATGTGAAAATTAGGGCTATCATCTCCCTTAACAGCCTCTCTAACTCTGTCAAGACAGGGACAGGGTAGTTGGATGATCCTCAGACTGCCCGATAAGCCTTCAATACACAAATTGTCCATTCACCAAGATTTGTAATAAATGCATAGTGAAGGGATTAGAAGGGAAAGGTAGCGTGAGTCTCACGTTTTCTCAATAGTGGATGAGCTGTGCCAATGCCTTAACACCTCCTCAAAAGGAGGCACGTGCCAGTTTGCTATCGGCAGCAATTCCTGCATTCTACTTCGGCTGCTAAAGCAGGATTGATGCGCTGAGTGTGTGAGAAAAAGGAAACATACACAGCCTTGTCTGTAATATACAACATGCAGAGCTGCTGCTTCTCTGCACTAGACAGACAGCGTAATCAGTGTAAAAACCAGTTCCCCAAACAGGTTATCCTGCTAAAAGGAGTGAGGTCTTTGTAAGGGCGTCTGTATTCCTCAGCTACACACTTACCTTCCACAGCCCAAATTAGCAGCATCCCAATCTCTGTAAGATGGCCCATCATTTCTGCCAGGTGCATCCATCCCCATGAGGAAAACCTTCCTTTGCCATGCTCACACTGTCCTGTGCTCCGCCAGGATCTCCTCTTTGTAACTCCCATTGTGGCGAGCATAGTGTATTCTTGCTCAGCTCGGGCTTGCTCAGACCCTGACTTCTTTCTATCTGGTGGATAAATTGCTTTAACAGTATTTTTTCATGCTGATCTGGTAAACATTACACTTAGCCCACTAATGGATGAGGAGATGCCCTGCCTGTTCCTGTGGTGAGAGGAAGGCAGGAGATGGTGAGCACTGAGGCTCAGGTGCTTGCACACTTCTAACTGGTTCCATCTCAGCTGGGCAGGTGGGATCATCAGCACATTTCAGGAATCTTTGCTTGCTTCTTACAGCTACTTTATCTAGTTGGGGAGTTTGCCAGGGGCTTGGAAAACCAAGGAAAGAGTTGGATTGGTTTTTGCAGACAGTCCTTCCCATTTGTGTGTTCAAAAGCACTACCCTGTGCAGTTAAAGTAGACTCTGTCAGCTGCAGTTTGGAAAATGATCCTGTCCCCATGCATTGATGCTTTCCAAGAGTATCATCAATGCGCTCTTTGAGAAAAGCCAGCAGAACTGTGTTCTTGGGAAATAACCATGAACAATCACAAGCAAGTATATTGACCCCCTTTTGCAAAAGCAAGCATTCTTCCCTTCTTGCTGACAAGGGGTCTTATTTCAAAGGATCCCATACCCTGGTTAGGCATTACCAAAGAGTTTTGAGTGTCCATCTGGAGATGGCATGGTCAATGGACTTGTTTTCACCTCCATACTCAGCTCTCATCCTTCTTAGTTTAGCACACAGAAAGCAAGATACCTGGAACGATTGTTAAGAGAGCTTGTGGGGTCCCCATCACTGGAATTATTTAAAACTCAGCTGGAGCAGGGACACAAGCAACCTGCTCTTTGTCTAACGCTGCTCCTGCTTTGAAGAGGATGTTGGACCAAATGCCTTCCAGATGTCCTCTCCAAATCAGAATTTTCTAGAATATGTGCTTGAATGGGACAAGGCATCAGCCACACTTAAGGATTTAGAGGAAAACCTGTGATCCTTGCTGTGGAAGGAACCAATTTCTATGGGAGGAACCAGTTTCTTCAGAGCCAGAACTGGGATGCATTTTTTTATTTGAAGACTTTTTAAACCTTCAGCCTGTACTTATAATGGAATGGTTCCACCAATGCTGTTGGAGCTGCAGAGGGAATTTTCATCTCCTAAGTGCCCTCTTCAGCTCACAATGAGATCGTACTAGTGAGGAATCACGATGTGAAAGTGCTGAAGTTCCTCTGAGAACTTGGTGGTGTGTTGCTGCCTTGTAACCAGTGAGAAAGGATGTATATAGCATTTTTGATGCAGCAGAAAAATGATTACAGCTTCTTTGCTTGCACATGAGAGAATGAGACAGAGTACGCCTAGATCAGGCCACATTATTCTTTTGCAGTTTTATTCTCATGAGATGTTGCAAAGATACCTTAATTTTGGAAAGATCTCTGAAAAAAAGCACTTTTTTCCCCTTAGAATCCTGGTCTGTTCACTTTAAGAAGACAGCATCCCCAAATCTCTGTAAAAGCTTTTGGCCTCAGTTTTCTGTTAACTTCTCTGACTTCTCTTTGCAGACATGAATGAGGAGCGGTTGGGTGATGCGAGTGGAGCAGACAGTACTGAGACCTACAGTGACAAAGACACAGACCAAAGGAGTTCCCCAGACATGACTAAAGCCAAAAGTTGTTTCAACCCTGAAAGCCCTGAAATTGTTTCAGTGGATGAGGTTGGTTTTGCAGTTCAGAAAAATGGTGGGAGCACAGAGAACCGTCCAGATAGCCCCAAGTACCACCCAGAGCAGAACCACCTCCTGATAGAAGGTCCTTCTGGGACAGTTTCCCTACCATTCAGTTTGAAAGCAAACAGACCTCCACTTGAAGTCTTGAAAAAGATCTTCCCTAACCAAAAGCCAACTGTTCTAGATTTGATCCTGAAGGGGTGTGGCGGTGATCTGGTGAGTGCTGTAGAGGTTCTCCTGTCTAGTCGGTCTTCAGTGGCCAGCGGAGAGAGAACTTCTGCAGAATCTGATAGTCTTGTTTTGCCTTCCAACGGGCATATTTTTGAACACACACTGAGTTCCTATCCTATTTCGTCTTCCAAGTGGTCTGTGGGCTCGGCATTTAGGGTTCCTGACACGCTGAGGTTCTCTGCTGATTCCAGTAATGTTGTGCCAAATCCTCTGGCTGTACCTTTGCAGCACCCTTTCCCTCAGCCACCACGCTACCCGCTGATGCTGAGGAACACTTTGGCAAGAAACCAGTCCAGCCCATTCCTGCCCAATGACGTCACCCTGTGGAACACCATGACGCTGCAGCAGCAGTACCAGTTGCGGTCCCAGTATGTCAGTCCTTTCTCTAGCAACTCAGCCAGTGTTTTCCGAACCTCACCTGTCCTTCCTTCCCGCTCGTCAGAAGATCCTAGGATCTCGATTCCTGATGATGGATGTCCTATTGTGTCTAAGCAACCAATTTACACAGAGGATGATTATGAGGAAAGGTCTGATTCTTCAGACTCAAGAATACTCAACACATCTTCTTAGACCGACATTTGACATGTGACAGCTAAGCGATGCTCACAGTGCAGCTGAACTCCTGGCCCCTAAGAGGAGGGACACATACTCTACAAAACTCTTGCAATTGTATTAAAAAGTGACTTTGCTTGGTATTGTACTATAGCAATAAAGACGTAACTTATTTAATTTCTTGCACTTCACTGGATAATGCCAAATAGCAATACTCTGGCTTTAGTGCTGAGTGTGTGTTACAAAGGAAGACTTTATGGCTACCACTTATGGGACTCTAGAAGACTCATAATGGAAATAGAAGCCCAAGGTCTACTTTGTTCCTTAACTCAGAAAAATGGGGATGTTAAACTAGAATACTTGAATGCTGTTTTATAATTGAGAACTCCTCAGGACATAAGAAATCAAGCAAACGTAGTTCAATTGCAAATGGACTAAAACAAGGACCTTATAATCTTATGCCAGTGATCATCCTTGCAATGAAAGAAAAGGCAGAAGAAAGAAATACACACATGCAACTAACATCAGCTGCTTCTGTGCTGTTTGAGCTTGGACACTTTTCAGAGAAATATTATTAAGAGTTATTCTTTTCCCATGGCTAGGTCGAAATGTGTAATGTCAGTGTAAAACCAATTACAGCTGTGAATTGCATGAAGTGTATCGTGAAATGAACACCAGATTAAGCATTGTCAGGTTAATGTAGCATGCTAAGGATTCTAGAAAAATAAACTAAGATGATGATCTTGGTTTATGTCATTTATACTGGGCAAATAACATTCTGAAGATAGAGAGCTGATTAGTTCTCAGCCAGGGTTAAAACGTCCAGCTCCAGCAGCTGCAGTCAGAGGAAACCTCTTTTTCCAAGTCTGAGTTTTGCTTCCCTGCCTTGTAACTTGCAACTGAGATTAGGCAAAAGTTGTCATCAGGGAAGCTGAGGTCTCTTGCATTTGTACTGCAGACATTTCCAAACTCAGCTGAGTAAAGCAGAGCTTGCTACAATCACAGAAAGCAGAAAACAAAAGGCTCTCCAAATACTTCAGAAGCGTCTTTTTTTCCTATACTGTAGAAGTAGTACAAAAAGGAAATAGGATGTAATAGCGGGCATTTCTTTAAAATAGTGTTTAGCCAAATGGCAGCTTCCCTAAATCTAGAAAAGTAATGGTTTGAAAAATTTATTGCATGATTGCATGCATTGATTACACTGCATATCTTATGTGTGTCTGAGTAACATTAGGAATTGCTTCTGATGAGGAATGCCACTAAGTTTAATGTCCACTTAGAAGTTTGTTAAGCTTTTAGTGTCTTTTTTTCAACTGTTCACAAGTGACTGCATATGCTTGAAAATTGACTTTTACAAAACACACCTCTGAGTGCAGATGAAATGACTCTCTGGTCTTTCAGGTGTAGGGATTAGTCCCACACCTCAAAAAAAAAAAAAAAAAGGTGAGGCCACCCTGAAGCTGGACTCTGAAGCAGATGGGCTTTAAAACTGTTGTATAAATGTATCAGGCATGTTATCTGGTGTCACTGTTGATACGAATGCCTGTGTTCTCATTTGGCATTTCATGTTCTGTACGTCTTGTGCACACAGTAAATCTCTCATTTTATAAAGGTACTGCATACGCACAAAAAGGAGAATAAGATAATGACTTTATTTTCCTTAGGGGATAAATTAACTGAAAGATACTTTATCTTGCATAACTTTCCAACCTGTTCAAAAAAGCATTTTATTGGTTATGCTACAGAGCAAAGACATAAAAGCAGGGGAAGGGAGGAAAAAATATTCCCTTATGGAAGTGTAAATCTGAAAGCATCCGGAGCTTTCCTGAATGCACAGTTTCAGTTGTGTACTGACAGATTTGCCTGCATTCACATGGCACTTACAAACAAATTCCTCTTACAGCCACTCCAGAGAAAAAAGGAATATGCAAAATAGATCTCGTGAACAGAAAGGCAGGAGGTAGTGAAACACTGTGCTCCAACACCGTAGAGAAATTGTCAAAGGCTAGGTAAGAGCAGATAGGCCCAGGAGCTCCAGTTCTGAGCAGATTTCCTTCCTGCAGAAATCGTAGGCATCACTGTACATTGAATGAAATCTCAGTGGAGTTTTTTTGTTTGTTTTGCTTGTTTTTTTGTGTATTTGTTTTGCTACAGATGTTGAATCATCTTCAGCAGAAGGACCAAACTGTGGTACCTGCAAGAGCTCATGCCCTCTGTGGTCTGTGGGTTTTCAGAGAAGTGAATTTTGGCATCTTGCAATTGGGACACGTCTTTCAAAGAAAGGTGGCCCTTGGCTTACATGGAATTAACTATTATCACACTTGTGGTGAAAAATGCAGATTTGACGGTATGATTTTTAAAATTCTATCTCTTTTGACAAGCAGTTTTCCGAAAAAGGAAACAAATTAAAATGATCCTTGTCTGTGGTGTTATAAAATAACTTTTGACTCAATTGACAAATACTTTTTTCCTTAAATAAAGCAAATGTATCCCTGTTCAAAACAAGAAATGCAAATTTTAATGTTGGACAGTAATTTTTGTTCGAACACACAATATTTTAGGTATACAGGAGATTTTTTCTTTTTTTTTTCAAAAATATGTACTGGCCTGCAATGATATCTTTGAGAAATTGCTTTGTTCATCCAGTTGTATTGTCCAGGCTGGCACTACAGGCAGATAAAATTTTTAAGGATCTCTTGGCATGTTGGCAGGAATCTTTTTCTGCCGACAACAATGTTGGGACCTGTTCCTCAGACCTCTGCTGTGCTGGTGGGTGCTGCCCACGCAATTCCACCATCCCAGCAAGGGCAGCCGCGGGGAGAGGGAACCCCTTTTCTGCTGGAGCCCCATCAAGTCCGGGCCGGCAGCGGCCACCCCAGAGCTGGCGGTCCTCCCCATGGCTCCGGCTGTGCTTTCCCCGAGGTCGGTGACAGCCGTGTCACCGCAGCTGGCGGCAGCGGGACTGGTCCGGAGCCCGCGGAGCGCCCGTGGCGGTGCAGCTTCCCGGGATTCCCACGGCTCCGGGAGCCGGGAGAAGGTCGGCCGGTACACCACCTAGAACTTGCGTTTCCTGGCTCCATCTTGTGGCAAACAGGGGCATCTCCGCCTCGGAGCAAGTGCTTCACGTTGAGGGAGAGAGGACATTGGGTTGAAGCTGGAAGCATTGAGGCTCAGAAGCTCCCCGAGGCCCCCCCCCCCAAAAAAAAAAAAAAAAAAAGTATCAAGAAGGATGCCTTGAGCCTGGTGAAGTCTCTGTTGGCTCTCAGAATCCAACGCGTTGTTGGGGTTTTTTTGAGGTCTTTTTTGAGTGCTAGTGTGGCTGTGTCTTTCTTGGAGCAAGAGACATTCAGCCCTGTGCCCTCTGCACAGCTCCCGCTCCTGACTGAGCAGCCACTCAGGAGCCTCTTTGGGGTGCCCCAAGACTGTTTTTTCTCCTGACAGAGAGGTGATTTCATGGTCAGCTCTCTAGCCAATGTCACAGGAAGCTCTCTCTGGTCATGGCTCTGCTTGTCCAGGTCTCAGGCCCACCAGACACCAGTGCAGTGGGCTCTGCAGAGGCTGGCTGCTGCCCCAGAGGCACATTGCCAAACCCCTGCTAGCTGACCTCTAGCTGTGACAAGGTGGTTAAGGCCAACAATGATGTAACATTTATAGTTTCTCCCTCAAAGGAATGCCATGGAGAGCTCTAATGCGATGCTCATGTTCTCTGGTATCTCTCATACCTGTAGATAAGGGAATAGTCAGACGGACAGCAGGGATAAGCACAGCACAATGGGGGTGTCCTGCGCCAAACAATCCCTTGCCTTGTCCTTGCTGGTGTTGTGCTGCTTTCCTGGGGGTCCCTGACTTGTCCTCATTATGGGTCTGAAGGGCCACCTCTGCAACATTTGTTGTATGCTTGGTGAACAGGCTCACCTGACATTTGTGCTGACAACTTTGAAAAATGACTTTGATTCTCTCAGTATACTGTTTCAGTGATTCATTCTTTATGTGCATTTATTCAGCAGACTGAGTGGGGAAATAAGATTGATGCTAAATTTATATGTTAATTTTAATATTGAAGCTATCCTGTATTTGAAGAATAAGATCAATTCTTCAATTTCATTTCTTACGTGATATTGCATATTGTCATTACTGGAAAATAAAATTATTTCTGAATGCATACTATCTAAACTTCAATTTTAGTGGACACTTAACTTTGACGCATCATTCTTCTCTCTTCCGTATAAAAACTAACTTAATACAGTATTTAACATTCTTGCACTAGTCTGCCACTGGAAGATGACAAAGACAAGCCTCTTTACCCTAAAGGATGTTTTGTTAATGTGCTCCCTGCAGCATTTCTGCACTGTCACAGATTCCATGCATGACTCTGTGTTGCATACATGCTACAACAGGAATCTTGGTTGATGGTTGTGTCCCTCACTAGGGATTAATTTCATTAATTTCCACATTAACAGCAGTGCTTGAGAGCCACAGCCACAGCTATTCACTAAGCATGCCTGTAGACAGGCCGAAACCTGATCTTAAGTGGAGAATCCAACCCTTAGATCATTATCAGGAAGCAAATCATGTGGAGGATGGATACAGAGAATCACATGTACAGAAAGATTTGGCCTCTACAGAGGGAGAGATACTTTAAAGAGTCCTGCTGCCAGAGACTGGGCTCTCCTGAATCTGCAACAGAAAGAAAACATTTACAGCAATTTAGGAGTGTGGTTTGCTACTTTATCTCTTTGCAATCTGTGCAGAAGATTAAGCCGACAGATAGGGGGAATTTTGCAGGGTTACATCCTTGCTCTGCCCTATAACCCGAGGAAGAATTTTCCCCCTCCATGAGATAAAGATAACTGCTACAAGGATTTAATTGTTTTTATCTGAAAATTCTCAAAGAGTTTAAGTGTTCTGTAAATAAGAGAGCAGAACATAGTGTTTACCAGATTGTGTATGGTATGATTCCCTTTCTGATGTTTTCTCTGTGAGAGAGAGGCTACAGCTTTTCAACGTCTGAACTGTGACTGCCTTCAGCAAGAGTTTTCCTGAAAACCTCAGGATTATACTTAGATAGTCCTGAGCAAACAACTGCCATAAAATGGCTAAAAGTTGTGAGACCTGAGGTAAATACTGTTTGGGTTCTTTCCTCCTTCCTCTTCTGAGTTTATGGACTTCATACATTCCAACTTTCTCCTCTGTAACACCTAGATAAAACCAGAAATCTCGTGACAAAATTGTACTAATTGCCTTTTTTTTTTCCCCTCAAGGCAATGAATACATGAATCAGCAAAAGTTTGAGGAAGAGTGAGAAAGCAGAATTTAAGACACAGTGAAATCTATTCATTCTTCTAGGACTTGTGTGGCTCAGGGAGGTGTGCAGACTCAGGAGGAGCTGGTCTCCTTTCTCTGGGGAGGGTGAGCAGACCGCGGCACTTAGGCCAGCAGTATGACCTCAGCTTGGGGGCTGCAGCCCCTCAGGAGTGGGCCCACGTCAATGGGAGAAAGACGGAGTGAAGGGAGGAGTGTGGCAGCAGCGTGTTGTGAAGGTGCTTGCGGTAACTGATAGAAGCTTTCCTGCTTTGTTGCACACAGCAAAGCTCAAACCCACTTTTGGAAACATCTTTCTTTGGAGCCTGATCCCTCTGCACATTGCTGACATTCCTTCTTGCCATGGTGAGTATAAACCTGGAAGAGTGAGGGATAAAATTCATCCTACACAGAAAAACATAAAGGAGAAATTGAAATACTCAGAAATACTTCCGTGCTATTTGGCAAATCTAGATGTTTTTATCATTTATGAGGGCTAAACGACTCATGTGACAAGGGATGCAGAAGCAATCCTGACAGGCCATTGTACCTGAGGGAGCATTGTAATAAAAATTTAAGTTTCTCTGCCTCTGCTTATTGATCTTCTGACTCACTCACTAGGAACAGGCTCCTGAAGGGTGCTTGCAGCTGTTCACACTGTACAGTTAGCAACTTCCCTGGCAACAGAAACCAGTTGGTTGTTACCTTGAACGTGCCTTTTTCTCTAGTAAAATAAGGACAAGGCTTAATGTCTGGTATGGCTACATATTCTATGTATAAAAAGCAACACTATTACAAGAGAAATGTTCCTAGACTACAGAAAACTATTCTACATGGCTCCATCCTTACTGCAAAATCCTATTCAGGAGATTTCAATACCCTTCATAGATTTAACCCAACTTACAGCCCAGTTACTACATTTTAGACCGTGTGACTTAGTCACTAATACAGTTATGGTCAGTTACATATAAGTTATGAATTTTCTTCCTTGCTCTTTCTCCTGTAATTTCTCTATTTTCTAATGATCTTCAGAGATATAAACAAAAGGAATATTTGGCCACATGTATTTTGCTTCTTTTATCTCCATTATCGCCAAATAACTAATTTTCAGAAAAAGGGTGGTATGGTTAATTTATTTTTAATTTTTCTCAAAAATTTAACAAAACAAAAGTGATAGGTTTTCTGAGGCTCCAAAGGGAAGAGAGCATTAGTTTCACTTGTCCACACAATCTCTTTCTGCTATTCTCACCTATGTTGGTGAGCACAGTACAGGCATCAATCACTACAGCCCTTGCAAACAACTGGGAATTGGGCTGGATTTGGGGTTGCTTTGCAGAACCTTGGAACACATGAGGAGGGAGGGAGGGAGGGAGGGGAAGGGAGGGGAGGAAAGAATAATTTCTGACCTTCATTGCCTTCTGGGGAGTGGGTCTTTCCCAGGCCCAAGCCAGAGCTATCAGACTTTATGCCCACATTTCTGTTGCCTTGAAAAGGGAACAGAGTGATCTACACTAGAGCCAGGAGCTGCTCAGAGCTGGTCTCCCTGTGCTGTCCTCACGCCTCCCTCCTCTCCCAGAAAGTTCGCCGCATGAGTATTTAGCAGACTTGCATGGTGTATGTGTATGCAAAACTATGCCTAATTCCCAGGTGATTGGTTTGTTTTCTGACATAGAAGAACTCGAGTAAACACTCTGCTTGTTGAATTATTGTTTGGTGTTCATGTATTTCCTGATACGGCCATCACTGCTCTCTGTTGTTTTAATAGTTTTAAATTTTTCTCTGCTGTTCTCTTGTTCTGGCAATAGGAGAAGTAACTGTGGTGGTGGGTGTGGTGAGAGGCAGTACAATCCCACCATCCTGCTCCTAGCGGCTCTACTCTGACCCCTCACCTCCTCTGCAGCACCACTCCTCCAGTGTTTTTGCACACTTTCTGAGGCCTGAAAGTGCAGGTCAGCTAGTTACTGTGACCGGGTTTAAATTCATCTGCAGAGGATTAAATTGCTGCCGGAAAGAACTCAAATAACTTCTTTATTTCACCAGTACCCCAAATAACCACTGATGCTGAAGAACTGGTGACTGCAGTCATTCAGCCCATGGTTCCCTTCTCCTCCTTAAACTGGAAAAGTGCAAGTTCAGGCAAAAATGCGAACTGTGTGTACAAGATATTTAAGACTTCCTCGGGAAATAGGTTATATTTTCCCCTTCCAAATGTCTGGAATTTCAACTGTGTTTGAATTCATCCCTGAGTAGAGATTAGAGGAGGAAAAAGTCAGTTGCAAACGACTGTAACACGTATTACTCAGACCACGTAACATACATTATTAAAACAAATACCTAAAGCAAATGCTTTCTTGCACAAGGTGACGTGGACATCAAAAGCACGGCCTTGTCCTCACGCAAAGTAAGGCGGTCTGGCTGTATTTCAGCCAAGTACTGGACGGATTTGTACGGGCGACGGAGCGGCCACTAACTTGGGACGGGAGGAGAAGAGAGCTGGGCTCGGAGAGCCGGCGCTCCTCCCCCGAGCCGATGGCCCCACCTAGTGACAGCAGCCCCGCGCAGGAGAGGCGCCGCTGCCGGGTGATGTTATGGCCCGGGGGTGGCATTGTGGCCCGGTGACCTTGTGTCTGTGTGGTGTTATGGCCGGGTGGCGTTATATTGAAGAAGGAAGGGTCTGTTCCTCCCTAATTCTGGGTGGCTCTGGCAGCTCGGCCAGGGGTCAGTTTGCGCTCTGCTTAAGGAGTCAGCTCAGTGTGGCGAGGAGCGGGTGGCAGGGCGGGTGTCACCAGGACTCCCTCCCCCTTGGGGCTGTTTTTTCAAACCTGAAGACAAGAGGGCAGGCACCGTGGCTGGCACCGGCTTCTCTGCAGCCCCTGCCCGCTCCTGAGCAGCATGTAGCTCCCACGGTGCGGTGGGAGTTCCCATATGCCTTGCATGCTTATATGCACAAACAGCTTCTCTTTGACCTCCTCTCTCACAAAAAGTCGAAGATGTCAAACGTATTTCTATTATCCTGTTTGACTGTGGAAGTGGACCCAACAAATGAAGGAGGAATGCTTGAAGAAGGGTATCGAGTTTTAACCCCACCATCACTTAAGTAGCATGCAGGCACTTGCTCAGTCCCCAGACCCCAGCTAGCAAAGAAAACTGGATTAAAAAAGTGAACCTTGAGTGTTAACATGAGAACGGTTCAGAAATTCAAACTAAACTAAACTACTATCACTGCTAACAATGATGGTAAAAACAATAACAACACTTGTAATGAAAAGGACGGGGAGAGAGGAATAAAACCAAAGAGAAAAATTGATGCATGGTACAGTTGCTCAACACCCACTGACCAATACCCAACCTGTCCCCCAGCAGTGATCAGCTCCTTCTGGATGACTATCCCCCATTTATATACTGAACATGAAGTTGTTCTATGGTGTGGAATATCCCCTTGGCCAGTTTGAGTCACCTGTCCCAGCTATGCTCTCTCCCATATTCTTGTGTCTCTGCTCGATGGCAGAGCACAGGAATCTGAAAAGTCCCTTACTTACACTAAGCACTCCTGAGAAATAACTGAAACATCAGTGTGTTATCACTATTCTCCTACTAAATCCAAACCAGAGCACTGTACCAACTCCTGAGAAGAAAATTAACTCTATCCCAGCTGAAAGTAGGACAAAGCAATATGACAAACCTTTGGTTCATCTAGTATATTGAGGTTTCAAGATATTTGGCATTGCCTTTCTCCTTTATCATTCAAGAGACTTATTCTTTTCCTCAGTATGTAACCAAAATTTTACATTTTTCTTGCTACTAGGCAGCTGAATGATGTCAGTGGGATAAAGTTAATTCGTGTCTGGTCAGTCCAGAGATGTCCAGCAATGTTAATATAGACGTGGATGATGTGTATGCCCTTTTAACTGAGGTTGTCTGTGCTGGACTACTACCTGCTAGCTGCTTTTTGATGTGAAGATGTAAACCTTTTCCCAGTTACCTCTGTCTTGGACATCTCAAGCCTCTTTTTTGCTACTTAGTATCTTGATCTCTCTTGGCTATAGTCCATACTAGATTATTTTGGTGTGCTGTATCACAAGATGAACTCTAGGTCTCCTTGGAAAGTAGGACTAATGTCAGATGCAGCAGCTTGTTTCACATTGTCAAATGACAAATATTTTGCAGTCAAAACAAAGTGCCTGTGGTAATGTCTGTTGTACCTACTGGAAGATTTATCTAGGCTATCTTTCTTTTCATGCCAAACAGTCCCTATTATGTCCTGTCTATGAAGCAGTCCTCCTGAAAGGCTGATAGGATGAATTTCATCCCCTTTACCTAAAAAATATCCTAACTGCCTTGCTATTTGACAATGCTAAGGTCTCAATTCTGAATGAGGGACAGGATGTGTGGGTTTGATTTCCTGTACTTTTTAACTGTCTCTGTGTCTGGAATAAATGTAGGGATTGGCCTGTCAGGAGGCGGGGAGCTGTGAAAACTGCAGGTCACCAACATTTCTTGTACATCTCTCTCCAGCTAAGCTCTCCACTTCAACAGGATAGGAATTTCCCATTGCCATTACTTTTCTGCAAATTCCTATAGTAACTCCGGATGCTGGGGGGAAAAAAAGATTCAGGCAGTTCAGTAAACGTTCTGCAATATGGGAAGCATATGCATTGGGACATTTTCCCAACATTGACACAATTAATATCATTCACTTTAACAAATCTTTAGTGTTGGGAGAGATGGCAGTAATATCTAACACTTTTCACTTTATTTGCTCCGGGTCTTTTGCTTTATGCTTAGGAAAAAGGCAGTACAAGAAACAGTGATCTGTTCTCGCCTCGCTGCCTTTGTAAATCTTTTTTTGTGTGGATGCTCAGGCCACCAGTGTTTTGTGAGACAGTGTTTTGTGGAGAAGATGGTTGCCTGTCTCCAGTGTGCAAGATTTTGGAAAATGGTTAGTTGTGTAAATAAATTCATTTTCTAAACTTACATTTGGTTCCTTCTCAGTAGAGTCAACCAGTGGGGTTTTTTGCGTAGAGATACCTTGGTCTGGTTTGTTTTGAGTTTGACTAGGATGTTCATTTTACTTGGTGACTGCTTTGCTTTATGTTTGCATCATTCTGAGGTCCTTGGCTGACCCAGAGACCCATCAAGGGTATATTTAATAACATAGCATTTCATTACAGTGAAGTGAATTCACTATGTAACACTTTTCAATGGTGCACATAAAATGAAGACTAAACCAAGGATAGTAATGCCTCGGATGTGGCCTCAAGTGAATTTCCTTATGGACTTCATTGCTGAGTGTGGTGTTTTCTGATTTTCTCATTAACAATAACATTTTTTGGAACACATCCTCTTTCTCATTCAGTAGTGATATTGAGCTAACATACAACAGAGAGTGAAGTTTATGTTACCAAAACACATTCCCTGAGATGAGTGCCAATAGGTTAATATCATTGTAGGGATTTTGTGGAGAACTCTAGTGTAGATTGTTTTACCACAAGAAGCTTTTCTCAGAATTCTCCTTCATGCTCCCTAAAGTATCTGTGTTCACACAAAATAAATCCCCTTACCTGTAAGTAAAATCCTTTCTTCATAAAACGAGGCCTGTTCTCAAACTGTCTTTCCTGTGCCCTGATTTCTGACTCTCTGTGACTTCCCTATAATAAAGCTGCTGCTTTATAATGCTCATGGTATACCTCAAAAGGATAGTGCTGTGTTTATGGCTGACCATGGTTTGCACTGGTAAAAGTTCTGATTCTTCGTCATGGGCAACTGAAAATAAAACACTGGAAAATGTAATAAACAGATGTTCTGCTTGCCACAGCAGTTCCCAAGTGCTGCAGTATTTATATCCCAGAACTGTCCCTTTCTTCATATGATCAAGGCTCTTGTTTTATTAGAGATGTGCCAAGCCATAAAGCCCATTTCAGACTCTTTAGCTGTGTCTGTTACCTTTACATGTGAGAAGCAGGAAATGACTACAGAGCACAACATCCTGCAAAGGATTATGATTGGACTTGCCTGCTTGTGTTTTGGCATTGATCGGAGGCTGCAGTGTGCAAGGTTCAATGCAGAATGCAAGTTATTAAGTTTGTACTCCTGATATTAAAGAGCTGAAGGATCATTTGCCCAACTGCAAGAATGGCTTTGCCTGAGAGCAAGTTGTGAGAGGTGATTGTTGCACTCCTGATTTTGGTCATTCTTGTCTGATGTACTAGGAGGTGGCAAAGTGATCTGCAGTGCACAAGTGCCTTGCCATATGCTGATCTGGCTTCTCTGCAACAATAACAAATTGGTCGTTTATACCAGCACATCTGGCTTGTCCTGGGCATGTTTTTTATTGCTCAGATGCTGACATGGTCTGACAGCTGAATGGTAGGCAAGCTATGATGACATATTGTATACTGCAGGATGTGACACAGACCCAAAAAATATCTCTTTAGATGCTGTTGCTTCTTGATTATCTTGAATTGCCTCACAGAAGTCCTTAGAGTATGGTTGCACCAAAACTTGGTTAAAATAATGTATTGAAATATTAATATATTGAATATGTTTTTGCCTCCATCAAGAAGCAGAGTGGCCACCTTTAGCTTTCAAGTTGAAGTAACTTTTCTTTTTGACTGCCAGTATGGCTAGAGTACCAAGACCATGCCAGTTTCATATGGTAATTGTAAATGTGCTGGCCTCATTAGGCCACATAGTCTAATCTATAGACAATTGAACATAAGAGAAAGTGGCTTTGTCTATGGATTAGAATATATGGCCAGGAAGACACAAAAAAATGCAGTTCATGGGTATGAATATTTAACATAAATTGTCTCTGTCAGATTACACAGACGTAACTGACTATAAAATCATGGTCTGTAGAGTAAAAATAATTCAGTGACAATGTGGAAGTGGTTTTGATGCTTCTTTTCTGATTGTAATCATCCATTTGGGTTCACACTTCTGGGGTTTGCAACACATACACTTTAACACACAAAGCCAACTCAGCTCATTACAACTACAATTACTACTGTTTGCAGACTTGGCTGCACAAGTCGTTGGTTTCTAGCTGGTGTCAGCCATGCTGAAAAACCAATGAGAAGTATGAGGTGAGCCTCAGGTCCATGACTCTACCAGACCCCACTCTGCTAATTATTAATTGCTATCCACCATAACTGGGATGATGAAGGGTAATCCCATGCACACATTCAGAACACAGAGTTGTTTTAGGACATTTGCCAAAATCAGCACTAAAGAATTGCTGTGAAATTGGTGGCTGGCTACTGACTGATTTGCTAGAAGGTGAAGACGTATTTTATTTATTTGTTTGTTCGTTTGTTTGTTTATGTTGCCATACGTGCAGATTTCTGTGATGGTATTTTTAATATTAATAGTAAGAAAACAAATATTAGCCTGTCAGTCAAGGTTTGAGCTGAGGGAGATTGGGATGGGGAATAAAGGTATGTGCAAGGAAGACAGCTGTTCCTGAGACTCCAAAGGTTGCCAGGTAATGAGAAAGACTGAGCAAAAAGAGGAAATAGAGCAGATGTTGTCTTCTGGAGGTACCAGTGCTTCATTGGAAGAATTATGTGGGTAAGTGACCTTCTCCCACACTACTGAAGGGCAGGAAACTTCACATAATTTTTGCAGGGAGGCACATCATCAGGGAGCAGAGCTAAGGGTTTTATGTTATTTGGTGCATAGAAGGATCATTTTGTTGGTTTTGGCTATGGAAAAATTGCATTCAGCATCTGTTGCTACGACTTTTCCTTGGCTCTTTGAGAAGGTCTGAGGCTCTTCTGGGATTTCGTCCCCTCCATGCTGATTTGCACCTCCAGACTGCAGAGAGAAAAGTTGTCTTGCTGGCCAGTATGCTGGTATGGTAGCATTTCTTGGGGAGAGAGGTCTGTCAGAGCCAGGGGAAGGCAACAGCACTGTCTACTCCTCTGCCTTCTCTTCTGTGGAAGAATTGCACTGAGAGATGTGTCTTACACACCTCTCACCAAACTCCCAGCTCCTATCTTCTCTACCAGATAGGTCATGGAGAGAAAACATCTGCTTGTCCAGGCTGGTGCTACCCCATCTCTCATTCCCTGGAGAGATGCTTCAGAGAAAGTTTTGATGTGAGATTCCCAGGGTGACCCTGGGCTGGGCTGGCGCATTGTCCAGCAGAACCTGAGTCTTGGGTGGGTGTTCCCCACAGCTCCTATCAGGAATGAATTAGCATTTTCATTCTTGTAAGTGATACGTTTTAAAGTAAACATCCCTGGGTTCCTGTGATGTGTAACTAATGGAGCGCTAAACTCTCAGGGCTGGTTTAAGACTCAGAAAATACACGTGTTGCCAATCCATCATGTTTCTAATACTAATTAACATAGCAGGGACACAATAAAGCCCCAGAATCTGCACACATTACTCAGCTCACGTTACCACTCTATGAGAGTCTCTCTATTGACTTAACAAAAGTACACATTGGAAAAATTGGTCTTTTCTGACTCAGCTAGACCTATTCAGCCAAAGAAGAGAGCTGAGGACTCTCAGTTATTATTGTCCATTATTATTCTGGTATATCATGGAACAGAGTTCTCAAATAGTGTACAATGACTTTTCTACCTTTGCTAGTATTTGTGTGTGTTGCCTGCTGCAAGGCAGGCAGCCTAACACAGGCAGAGCAGCCACTGACTTGTGCAGTGATGTCTGTGTGTTGGGGCGCACATTCTACTCCTGCACAAATGAAAAGAAGACCTTATTTGTTGATTTGCATCCATGTTATTTGCTGTTAAGTTGCAATGAAAATCTTATTGTTCTTAAACCTTTACTAATATGATTGTCCCAGGCTTAAAGTACTTCCTCAGCAGAAAAGGAAGGAAAAAAAAGGTAAACATTTGATTAAAATCCATTCTTGACTAGATGAACATTCATTTTTAGGTCCCAGGAATTTTTTTTCTTATACTGAAAGACAGTGACATCCCTGCAATTCCCTGCAATATGCTCCTTTTAATGTATGGTAATTCCACTGATTTTAAGAGACGCATGATGTATAGCCAAAGATAATCTGGAAAGAATCTGGACAGCAAGAGGTTATCACAATTGTGTTGCTGTTCTCCCTAAGTGGATGCAGTGGAAGCTGCCGTTTACTTCCACAATTTCATGGTTAGGATTTTATGGTGCCTCTCTCTGAACTCAGTAGCATTCACTCACCAGCACTTGAGGCTAAGGTGTATCTCCTGCTGTTGCACATCATTTGGTGGGCTGATTATAGATAGTATTAGTTTAATCATTATGGCATGAAAACCTGGTACGGTGTTGGA
This sequence comes from Corvus kubaryi, assembly GCF_017639235.1. NCBI lineage: Eukaryota > Metazoa > Chordata > Aves > Passeriformes > Corvidae > Corvus > Corvus kubaryi. The sequence continues at coordinate 7,320 of NW_024581797.1, read as the reverse complement.
GTGATGCCAAGTTTTGCCAATAAAAACACCACTACAAATGACTTGGGCCTTGGGTATATTCTCATGTGTTCTCACTTCTCAGTAAAAATTTTAGATTATTAATTTTTTTCCTGAACCAGTTATTTGTGTGTTTGTCTTGCTATCATACACGTATTTGAAAGAGTTTTCTCATTACTGTTTAGAAGAGGGAGCCAGTATTTTATAGCTATATATCGCCCCAGTTGTGCATCATCCAGGTCTCTACTATGTGGTTAAACCAGATGAGTTCAACTGGATGGACGTTCCGACTGACATGCAAGCATTTCTGTGCTGCAGTCCAGTACAGGATGGAAAAGGTCCCCTACAGGCCAGGAAAGTGTCCCTAAAGAAAATGTCCCTTGGATGAGAGTCACAGAGGAGAGGAGATGTGCAGAACAAAGACAGCAAGGTGGTTCAGCCCCAGCTCTGTGGCACAGCAACTCCTCTCACCTCCTGTATGAGATGAATAGTCGAAGAAGAACTGGCAACAAACTCTTGAAGCCCAGTTTTTTGTGGATCATACTGTCAGTGAACAGGTCATGGAGTACAGGCAGAATCTCTAAGCAGCATGTTGTCTTCTCTTTTAAGGCAAAATTAATTAAATATGGACTTTATCCAATTTCCCTGGCAGCTGGCACAGGAGGTTTTCTATTGACTTCAGCAGAGCTGGTTAAAGACCTTTACTCCCAGAACTGGTTAATTTTATGCACTGAGTGGCTTGACACTTTGCATAGTTGATATGATCTTGGATGTCCAGAGATCATGAATTACCTAAGTGTCACAGATATTAAATCATGAAGTAGATGACAGTGTCCTCTGTATGTCATATGATCTTAGTGCACTTTGTGGGATAGTCTCTTTTATTATTGCCAGTAATTGTAAGTGCTGAAAAAATACCATAAGTAAAATAGCATTTTAGAGTACAATGCATCCAATGTTCTTAATATATATACACATCTGCAATATGTTAAACTCAGACTTAAGCCCATTTAATCTCAGGGATTTCAATGGGGTGTCTGTATGGAATGAAGGGAAAAGTTTGATCCCAGAATACTCAACGGCCACACCTTTCAGCAAGACTTTATGCCTTAGATTTCACCTAGATTTGTGTTTATAATAATAAACACAGCATTTATTAAATATATATTTATAATAAATTCCATGCTATCAATGGTCTGTCTACTGTAGGAATCATTTGATGTACTGCTTGCCTTCTCTTTATGATTTCAGAAAACAGTGCATCCGGATAAATCTGACATATGGGCATGTTTTGAGCCACAATGCTAAATGGCTGATAAGGGTTCTCTCCGCCTAGAGACACAATCAGGATCTATTCCAAGAATCAAATTAAAGCCTTTCAATGAGCAGGTGCTCTTGCGAGAAGAAATGGGTTTGAACACAGCTCCTGTGCACCTCTTCACGGATATAAGCCAGAACAAGAATGGAGACTTCGGTTCAGCTCCCTTCTGCCATGGGACAAATTCACAAGATCAGGAATATATACCTCTGCCTGGTAAGAGTGTGTGCAAAACCACTTCTTAGCACTGCATCCAAGAGTGCACTGAAAGCAGGGCAAGAGAAGCAGCGAATGAGATTGTCCTAAATGCCCCTTAGCAGGTAGGTGCTGTGTCCAGCTAGGGCACCAGCTTCTCCGCCTGTGGGGGCAATACCACCCCTTCAGAAGCTGATGCTGGTGTCAGCCCTCCATTTGTATTGGCTCTGGGAAGAGCCAGAGGTCCTAATGATGGCAGCTGAGACAGAGTTTGGAAGGAGTCTTATTCATTCCCTCTCCAAAATACTTAGTAGGAATGTTGTAGAGACCAAGTGTGGCATATTGAAAAATTTTTCCAGTCTGCCTGGAGTACTTAAAACACCTCCAATGAAAGGGTTCTATTTACAGACTCCTAAACAGAAGATGTGCAGAAGTACTAGCCAAAAAAGAAGAAAATAAAAAATAATTTTAAAAGGGCTCTGATTATATTTGTATAGTAGCAGAATTCTCTTCTACCTCAAACATTACCTAAAATCTTGTGGAATGGGACTCTGCACCCATAAATGCTTTCTTTTAATTATGAGAGGAGTTTATGACACGCCAGCATCATATTTGCTGTATTGGGAGTACACCTCTTGCTGTTTTCTCAACTGATGTCCAAGAATCACGAGAGTGAGAGTTCTCAGTACCTCTCCATACCATGTGCTGCGGAGATAGATCTCCTTGACCGTGGAGTTACAGCACAAGCTTATCTGATTTGCAGTGTTTGTTCTTACAAGGATAGATGGTAAAATCCTTCTGAGAGCTTTGGTGGAAATGTCACAGGTGGTGATGCAGCCCACTGTGTTTTCTGCCAATTTTCAGAGAGTGCAATTGTCTTGCATTCACTCTGACAGGCTGTGAGTGTTGAGATTTACATCTTCCCCCTTTACTATCTCAGACGTCTGTACACTCCACAGCGGATCCACAATGAGCCAGAGTCTGATACTTGTATTAGTATGGTACAATATCACAATCTAAAAATGGTTCTACAAAGCTTTCTTGCTAATTGGAGAGTAACAAATGCGGCCTAGAGACCCACATGTATCATTTCGCCTGAGGCTGTCTGTCTGGCTGGCTTGTTTTACCTGATATATTGCCAGATTTGATGCTGGTTTTTGTGCTGACTGCTACCTCAGGTCATCCTATTAATTTCAGTAAGGCTGCTCAGAGACTGCAATGCTACAATCTGGCTAGTTGCAGTTATATGATTGAATTTTTACTGCTAAGCACAGCATAGCCTACCCAACTTATTTGATTTAGCAGGTGTCTTACTGGCATTTAAAATATTTTACATATGATTATAATGCATCCTGAGGGAAGAAAAACAAAACAAAACACCACAAACCAGTTTATTAGTAAGACTTCTTGCTGTTCTGCTAAAATATGGCAATCAAAAAGACAATTTATGTTGCAGAGAATTGACCTTTACTTTCCAGGACTGTAAAATAAAACCCCAACCCCCACACTTTCTGCATCTGGTTGACATTTGAATAAAACTGCCAGAGTGCAAACAAATTTTGAGAAAACATCTCCAGCAAACTCTGCATTGACTCTAAAAATATTCTTGGCTAAGTAACTTTTTAAGGCCATATGTTGAAAAAAAACTGAAACCCCAAAACTTCACTAGAATTTATTGCAACAAGAGATTTGCCAAACTACTTAAGACATTTGGGAAGATTATAGTGAAGTACATTAGTTGCTGACTTGACAATTTGCTGTGCTCACTGCTTGCATAGTGGATTCTTGATATTCATGCTGAGAGCTGATCCAACTTTCTAGTACATTTTAGCAAGAGACCTGCCAAATGTCTACTGGCCTATTAAATGCTGGCAAACCAAAGGTCAGCCTTGTTTATGAGTCCCAGCAAAGCTGCTACGAATGGCACACAAACCCTCCTCATGCCTTTTTCTTTTTCTAATTCAACATTTTAGCACATGATTGGATGGGAATTGGTTTGGACTGGTTTTGACTTATAGTCTCTCTAGGTCTGCCCTCATATCCCCTGGCCACGAATCTGGAGGCTGCAGAAGAGGCTGCTCTATTTCACTGAGATATGTTTCTTCTTGCTTCACCAAATGACCACCAGAACTGTGTGGTCCTGTTTGCAGAGGCATGGGCCAAATTGTGCCCCCTCAGTATGGCCCAATAAGTGGGCAGAGCCTCCAGCTGCAGAGGGCACAACTGCCCTTCCTCTACAGTTCATTCCTCTCCCTTCCTGGGAGCTCATCCCTTCAGTAGCCAGGGTGAGAAGGATTGTAAATGGGAAACTCTGTTGCACCCTGTCTATGTCCACGTGAATCCTTTCAGTGATGACTCTGGACTGCCTGTCAGACTTTCACTAACTGTGTCAGAAGCGCCAGTTCTGCTCTGTTCACCCAAACTGCTTTTGATACCATTCCAGTTTAGTAGGACAGAAGATTATCCTGGTATGATAAGCAAGTCTTCCTATAAAGAGGCTAACCCTTGTCCTCCTTGCCAAAACAAACATTCTTACAAAGGCAGAGGTATCACTGTCACATACAGTAAAATTTTCTTCCATTATCACGCTATAGTGAATACGTTACCTCAACGTTTCTTACCTCCTTATCCTCCTTATAGTATGTATTTATTATATTTACTTGACTGGCATATAGGAAAACCAGAAAATTCCTCCTCTGACTCTGTACCTACAAATATGTCAGGCAGCAATATTATTTAAAACATAAACAATTAAATGCTCTTTTAAAACAGAATATCAAAACCTCCTCAAAACCAAAGATACCCACCCCAAATCCAAACTGAAAACCTTGCTTTTTAAAAATATTCTAAGGTATATCAGTTTAGAAAGGTCTATGTCATGAATAAAAATCTTATCCAGGTTTATTTTAGTGCTAAGGTTTGCTTAAATGCTATTTACAAGAGACAGAGGTTGTCTAACATATATATATAAAAAATCCACATTTAACAACAACAACAAAAAACCTGCAGAAGAAATCACGGTTTGTACAGATCGTATAGCACAGGAAAAGGTGATGACTTGGTGGGGTTTTTTTGGTGTAGGTTTTTTTTTTTTTTTTTCCTTTTCCCTATCCCCCTCCTCTACTTCCCACAGCTGAGATCACCCGCGAAATGTCAAACATCTTCGCTGTAGCAAATACACGGTAACTCGTGGAGGAGAACCCCTTCCGTCGGGGCCCGATCCTGGGCTGGATCTGGGCGCAGGCACGGCAGGACCCCCGCCCGGGCACCGGGACCCGGGAAGGGCAAGGAAGGGGCCGGCGGGCGGGGCGCAGGCAGGGGCAATTTGTTTCATATTAAACGGTAACATCTCTGACCTAACAAGCGGCTGGGATCGCCCGCGTTTGTCATTGCAATCTGCCCTCGACGACGCGGAGAGAGGGCAGGATCAAAGCATTCCTCCGGGGAAATTGCGCCCGGAGTTGCCGTTTGGTTAGCCTGCCCTAACCTCGCTAATAAATTTCCCCGGAGGAAGGGAGGGCTGGGGAGGCCAGGCGCGGGGGACCGCGGCACTTGCACCTGCACCTGCCCGCAGAGCCATGATGTAAAGCAGGGCCTAGCGCTGGGCGCTCCGGGGCCGCTAGCCTTCGGGCTAGGCGAGTGTGCAGCCTGCGCAGGGCCCCGGGGCTGCGCCTCCGGCCCTCGGGAAGGGGCGCTGCCGCAAGAGCCGTAGCCCCGCCGCCGCCTGCGAGGCCTGAGGAGCCATCCCCGGCCTCCGTCGGGGTCTGGCACACCCCCACCCCGCCTTGGGCAGCCTGGCTCCTGGGGGCACCCCCGTGGCAACGCACGGGAGGGGAAGGCGAGGGCGAGGTTGCGCGGCGGAGGCTCTGGAGGAGCCTCGGAGCACCTCAGCAGCCCCGGCCACGGGTGTCGGCCCCGGGCCCCGCAGGCATCTGGGCTGGCTGGACGGCGGGGCGTTGTGCTGGGAGCGCTGTGCGGGGCAGGTGGATGCACAGCTGCACATGGCGGGCTTCAAAGCCTCCCCTCGCGTGGAAATCAGCGCCTTTCCCAGCACGGCACGGCGCCGCATCTGCCCATGTCAGCTCACAGCGGGCACGGCTGACACCACGGACCAAAGCGGAGGACTGAGTGGGAGAAGCAGCGCCGAAGATCGCTTTCCGCCTTCTCCCGCGGGTGCGTCCCGCCGGAGGACGGCAGAGGCACCTCTTCTTCCAGCCTGGAGAGAGAGAGGAGTGGCTGCAGGGCAGCTCAAACGCGCTGCGGAGCCGAGCGCAAACAACAGGAGCCGAAGAAAGTTATACAAACACGCTTTAAAATCGTGGCTGGGTTTCACAGCTCCCTGTGGATAAAGTAAACAGGAGGCGAACTGTTTTGTAATTTACTCCAGCGGACCACAGAATCGTACTTTGTAATTTGGTGTCGGTTTACAGACAAAGGCGACTTCTGTTTCCTAACCTAGCAGGTCCTTTGTCATGCTTGCGCCTTTTAAGAGGGACCCCAAGGGGGAAAGTGGAATTCCTTGGGTATTTGCCTTTTAGTCATGCTTGTAAGTCAAACAGTAGCCGGGCTCTCTTTTGAGATGAATAATACCTGCCGTCGGGGGATGCGCTTCCTTCTTCCCGCTCTCCCGGCGGTGCGGTTCGAGGACGACAAACCTCCCCGGGGGCAAACCCTCCCTCTTTCCTGGCGGGTGCCCGCAGCCCGTGGGGCGACGGGGAGGGCTGGTGCCCTGCTGGTGCCAGCTCCGGACGCCGGGTCCCCGCCTCCGCACGGAGCTGCCCGCCTGAGCTGCCCGCCTGCGCCACTCGCCCGATGGCCTCTGTCCCGAAGGGCTGCAAGAGCAGGGTTTTTCCGTGCCGAACCGGTGGCCGGCAGCTGGTCCGTGTGCTTACCGTGAGTGGATGCCCGTGTTTATTATATACATGAATATTGTCCGTGTTTATTATACACACGCCCTTCTCAGGGAAAGAGCAAAATATTTTCCCTTTTTAGGAAACTAGTTTCGGCCATATGTTCTGCATATCGTTAGACTGCGATCAGAACACAATGGTGGGAAACTAATGTTCTCCCGCATGCCTTTATTTATTTTTTTTTTTCCTGGGCAAAAAATGTTTAAATTCACCAGTTTTTCCCCTGCCCGGTGCTCACCGCGGCCGAGGTGTTTTCTGTCCATTTCTGCCTCTGGGAATTTCTATTTTCAGAAGCGGAAGCACGGAGCTCTAGCCTCTCAGTGGCACGACTAAGACTTTGTGGGTCACAATTTCGGTCGCTCTCTGACTTGGGAGACAATGGACATTACCCAGCTCCCAAAGAGCAGCTTCCATCAGGGAGGGGAGGGGAATAAAGTCACTTAGTACCTCAGTGGTCGGTGGAAAACGTTCCCGCTGAAGGGAGGGAATGCTAAAAAATAAACGAGTATTTTTCCTCGCCTTAATTCCCGAAAGGAAAGGATTCTGCCACATTTTCAGATTCGGAAAATCAGGCCATTGCCACGCGTACCTTCCACTCGCGGGTCAAGCAACGGGAACGACCGCAAACGAAAAACGCGGTGGCTGTTTGAGGCTTTTAAACCCGCGCCCCCGGCTCGCTCCTCGGGTAGGGGGACGCCGCCCGCCTGCGGAGCGGGCTTCTTAGCTGTGACCATCACGAGCTCTACGGTCTTTTCTCCCTTCCTTTCCTCTCCCACTTCTTTTTCGCCCCAAAATGAAAGCGCACCCCCTCATCGCCCACTCCCGTTTCCGCTCCGCGCCCGCCCGCACCCACGAGCGGCCGGCCGGCACGCGCGCGGGGGGCGGGGCTTTGGCCGCCCG